>NW_007730993.1:125904-139503 GCF_000696425.1 Galeopterus variegatus | reverse complement strand
GGGCCTTGGTGTTATCAGCACATCCAAACCCGGGGCCTTGGTGTTATCAGCACTGCACTCTCCCAAGTGAGCCACAGGCTGGCCTGAAACACCCCTTTTAATCTCATAACAATTCTACAAAGAAGGTGTCCCCATTATATGGATAAATAAAAATGAGGACCAGAGAAGCTAATTAAGTTGCCCATGAAACACCCCTTTTAATCTCATAACAATTCTACAAAGGTGTCCCCATTATATGGATAAATAAAAATGAGGACCAGAGAAGCTAATTAAGTTGCCCAAGGTCACACAGCCAATAAGAGACATAGCTAGACTTTAAACCCGGGATTGTCTAACCCACAGTCCATGTGCTTCCTCACATAAGGACCACACCAGTGAGCACGGCAGCCCAGGTGGGACAGCTGCCTGTACCTGGGGGCTGTAGCCTCCCCCTAGGCCACCCGCGGGGGCCTTCCTGCTGTGTGGCCTGCAGGGAGGGAAGCGTGGAGGGAGGGAGAAGAGGACGGCAGAAGGGCACTCACAGGGTCTGGATGGCCCGCAGGGAGGTGAAGGTGCCCTTGGCGAGACCCTGGATCTTGTTGTCATACAGGGAGAGCAGCGAGAGGTTCTGCAGGTCCTGGAAGGCGTCAGGCCGGATGCAGTTGATCTTGTTGGCATTCAGGAGCCTGTGGGGGCAGAGCCAGGGCCAGGTGGTGAGAGGAGAGGCACGGGATCAAACTCCTCACAAGTCTTAGGCACTTCCTCAGCCCGGGGCATGCATTAGTACAGGGCCCAGGGAATCTGCCCCTGGATGTCCACTCCATGCAGAGGAGCCAGAAACTCCGACTGCCTTCTCCACGCACGGGGACATCTCAGTTTGCCTATTCCCCCCCCACACACACCAGGGAACTGCTAGTGAGGCCCATGGGATTCTGAGAAAGCAGAGAGCATAGGGGAAAAGACACCTCCCAAGGCATTTTGGAGGCTCCTCCTCCTTCCCAGAGTTCTGCTGGGTCCCCAGACAGCTGAGGTGCAGCATTTGGGTTCATGCCTCTTGGGTCCTGGGAGAGAACCCTTGCCTGAATGCTCATGGTTCAAGGAGGCTGAGCTGGCCTGGGCGTCCCCTTCGGGAGACAATTCTGTCCCCAGCTACTCAGAGCTGCTCAGGAATGCAGGCTGAGTCTCAGGAACCTTGGCTCTGGCATCCTGCTATCAGCTCTGAACCTGCTTCTACCTCCTTCTCTGGCCTCTGCAGAGCCCTGTGGCCTCTCAGCCCTAACAGCTCTGCCTGTCTCCCAAGTTCCTTGTCTCAAGTGAGTCCCTTACCCCAATGAGGCCAAAAGGGCCAGTCTGGGAAGCCAGAGAAATGCCAACCCCCTCCCTTGGCCCCACCCAAGCACATCCTAGGACTGGTACTTACAGAAGCTGTAGGGTATACAGGCCTCCAAACACACCACGGGGGAGGTCTGTGATCTTGTTCCCATAGAGGACCCTGGAGAACAGTTAGCAGAAAGAAAGGGTTAGAGGATTAGACAACCAGGGCTATGGCATAGCTCTGCAGGTCACCCACCGCTCAACACACCTAGCAGTGTATGTTGTAGCAACTTGCCCACAGATGGCAGCAAAGGGTCTTCAGAAAGGGTCACCTGTTTCTAGTTTGCACAAAGGTACCCCGCGGGCTGGAGGAAGCCCTGATCCCCATAACTGCAGGAGCAGCTCCTGCCCACCCCCCCACCTTCACACATAGACCCCCCAGAAGCCTGCAAAGGGGCCCTTCTGGAAAACCTCATGGGAAATTAACCTGGCCCAGAATCCAAAAGGAGACTGTTCCAAGAAGAGAAATTCCATGGACAGGGAAAACTAACTTATCTTTAGAGAGTTTCAGGGGAAAAAATGGAATGCCAGAGTAGATGCACATGTAGTATGTGATCTGAGTGGTGGGATTTCAAGAGTTTTTTTCTTATACTTTAGTATTTTCAAAGTTGTCTGCATTGAGCTTGAATTCCATGTATAAGGAGAAAAAACACAAAAGTTAAAAAAACACATGCAGACAGGAACAGGTCCAGGAGGACAATGAAAGCCTCCAGGGGAGGGGAGGGGAGCAGTATTCCATTCCTAATATCATAACCAGCCCCCACAAGCTATCCTTGTAAAAGTCCTGTCTGAGTAAAAAGTCCATGTGCCGCCTCTTCAAACATGATTTCAACAGCACTCCTGGAGGGGTGGAGTGCGGCAGGAGTAAACGCCCTGAGGTGGGATGTGGGTCGGCCTGGGTAGACAGCTGACAAGGCTGGTGTGGCTTGAGTGGAAGAAACAAGGGGACATTTGGGTTTTATGCAGCCAGCATCAGGAAGCCATTGAGACATGATCAGATTCCCAATTCAGAAGCCTTCCTCAAGCTGCTGTGTGGAAAATAGAGCGAGGGAGCAGAGGCTGAAGCAAGGAGATAAGGTCAGAGCTGGCCCAGGTGGACCCCCTTTACCGGATCTATTGGCATGACATCAGCATGCAAGTTCCTATATGGTGGGGAGGTGGCTGTGATCACAAACTCATATACAACAGAAACCCACTTATTTCACTTTTCACTGCTTTAGGCTGGCATGATCCAACTTAGGAGAGCTTTATTCACTTCTCAGAGGAAGAGCCCTGCATTTTGGCAGCCCCCCTCCAGGATCCGAGCTCCTCACCAATGATAGGGATCCACCACAGGCTGTCATGTAAAGCTGTGTAGGTTGTGCACTGCACAATTTCAGTGGTGCCATTCACAGTTGGCCCCACCCACTACCTTGCACTCTACTCCAAGAGAAGATGGCATGCACCGAAGGCACTAAGCTGGCAGCCTCCTGCACTCCCCAAAGGGGAGCTCCATTCTGTTCCACGTGCCAGGCCTCTAATCTATGCCACACATGTGTCCAGTGCTGCCCAAGGGCAGATGAAAACCTCATTCCTAAGAATAACAAATAGCCCTTACCCCCAGGGAGCTCGCTCAAATACAGGGCACACTGAATGCACTCTCTCTATAGACAAAGTGCCACGGGACCTCAGAGAGTGAGGGGCTTGCTGAATCTGGGGGTGCTAGCAAGGGTTCTTGGGAAAAGTCAATGCTGCAGGACATTTTGTAGATTGAGGGACCTCCTGATAGACCCTTGAGTGAAGGCAAATACTGGACAGAGGCAGAGGAAGAGGAAAACACTGTCTTCACATCACCCATCATGTCTTGGAATGGAGCACACTTGGGATAAAAGATAGCAAGGTGTGGCAGATGTCACCATCGGATTTGGTGGTCACTGTCTCTGTGGGTGACCAGGACAAGGCTCAGGAGCATGGCATGTTGGGCTTCTGTGGGGAGGCAGGGCCAAGATGACTGCCACGAAGAATGCTGGGGAAATCTCCACCCTGGTGGGGAGAGCATCCCTGTTGCTAGGGGCAACGGCTCTGCCTAGCTTTTCCCTGCACTCCGCCCTGGGCTCCCTCCTCACCCTCCCGGCTGCAGAAGGTCCACTGGTAAGCAAGAGGGAGCTGGCCCCAGAAACCTTGAACTTTGCAGCCAGAGGGAGACCCACTGAGGCCAGGATGGGCGGGGCTTTTTGGAGGGAGACGTGGCACTGCTACTCACAGGGAGTTCAGGGAGCGGAGGCCCTGGAACGCGTCGGGCGCGATCTCTGCGATCTGGTTGTTGCTCAGATCTCTGCAAGGTGAGAAGAGGCAGCTGAATCTCTTAGTGGCCACCAAACCCTGCCCGGTCCCCTCTACCTCCTAGCCCCTGTGAGAGGGCAGGGGTTTCTTTGCAATTAGAAAAGTGAGAGGCCAGTTCTCCTGTCCACTCGAAGCCCCAGGGGCTGCTATTACCCTGTGCAGACTGAGAGCTGTGCGCACGGGGGCACTCCAGCTTGGGAAGTTAGGGAAGCTTTCCCACCATCCTGGCTGTCTCCTTCAGTCTACTCATGCCCTTAATTGATCCTCTGGGTGCCCAAGTTGAAACAGGATGACAAGCAGCCCTGGCCCCGTGCCAAACTCAGGCTCAGCAGCCGCCACCCCAGGCCTCACGACAACCCTGCGAGGAGGTCACACCACCACCATCCCCAGGTCACAGATGAACACCCATAGGGCAGGCAGGCGCTGGCCCAGGGACCTCAGCCATGCTCTTCTTCCTGCCCTGTGTGACTCCCTAGGAATCAGCGTGAGACACTCACATCCGCCGCAGCTTCCTGTAGGGAGAGAAGGCTCCTGGGGGGATGGACTTGATTCCGTTGAGCTCCAGGCGGCTGCAGAGAGAGAGAGCAGAGGGGACACAGGAGGCCCAGGTCATCCCAGCCCTGGCTATTGTCTGCTGGGCTCTTCCTTTCCTTCGCCCTTCCCCCTTCTGGAGGCTGAAGTCTGGGGTAGGTGGGCTGGCACAGGCGGAGGAAAGGAGCTGCTGTGATTTGAGCTCCCTCATCCCAGGCTTCCATGGCTGAATGGGGCCTTGAGAATGACGCTAATACTAAGAACTGGTTCTGGCAGACTCCCGCGGGTGGGCTGGACAGAGGGGCCACAGAGGGATACCTGTCCCCAACCCTCCAGAGTTTCCCAGCCTTAAGAAACTGTGACTTTGCCATTTGCCACAGAGGGGCCTTGGGGCAAGCTCTGGGTGCACCTACTCCAGCTCTTTACTGGCCTGGCCCAAGGGGCCTGTGTCTCAGCATCTGCTCTGCCCTGTACTCACATCTCCGTCATGGTCTCAGGCAGGTTGGCGGGGATGGCAGTGAGGCCTTTGCCCCGACAGTCCACGATGCCGTTGCTGCAGGTGCACATGGCCGGGCAGGAGCCGGAGGAGAGGGTGCAGGAAGGCACGCGCCCCGCCTCCCCCTGGCCTGCGGAAACAGGGGCTGTGACCTCAGGCTGTCCTGCCTCCCCAGGTACAGACTGATGAGTGGGGACAGGGTGCACCGTGGCAGTTTCCCTGGATGAGGAGGAACCAGAGATCACCAAGGGTGCAGGAAATAAGAGATTCTGGACTTTGGTGTAACTGTGGGTGCCTGGCACACAGCAGGTGCTTGTCAGATGTTTGCTGAACTTGAATCTGAACCAAATTGTGCTGCATGAGAGTGTGAGTCACACTCTAGGAAATCCTGGCCTAGAATTCTGAAGATCCGGGTTTTAGTCCGAGTCACTTAACACCTCTGAGCCCGAGTCCTCACATCCATCACATGAGGATGACAATGACTGTTTACCGAGTGATTACTCATGCCACATGCAGTACATGTAGCACATGCAGTACCTCATTTAAACCCTGCTGCACAACCCCACATATTATTGCTGCTATTTCACATGTGAGAAAACAGATAATTTGTAGAAATTCACACAGTTGAATTAATAGGTGGTCAAACTAGGATCAAGCCCAGTGTCTGACATAAGAGCCCACACTTTTTAAAAATTGAGGTGTAGCTTACATAAAGTGCACTGTCTTGAGTATGTGGCTGGTTGAACCACCACCCAGACTGGAACATTTCTGTCACCCAAGAAGGCTCCCTCCTGCCCTTTCCCCAAAGTGACCACTATTCTGAGATCTATCACCAAAGATTTGCTCTGCTTGTTTGTGAATTTCACATAAACAAAATTTCACAGTATGTTCTCTTTTGTGTCTGGCTTTTCCCCCTCAATATAAAATCTTTGAGATGCACCACGTTGTTGTATGTATCAGTAGTTTGTTTGTTTTCATTGCCGAGTAGTATGCCATTATATGGTGTATCATAATTAGTTCATCCATTCTCTTGTCGGTGGGCATTTGGGTGGTCAATTGTGAGCTATTGTGGAAAAAGCTGCCTTGAATATTCTTAGATATGCTTTTTGTAGAACAAATGCACATCCCTAGCAGTGGAGTTGCTGGGTCGTGGGGGAGACATATGTTGAGTGTTAGTGGATCCTGCTAGACAGTTCTGCAAAGTGGCTGAGCCGATTCACACTCCCGCCAGCCTCCTAACCTCTGTTGCTTTCTTTAGCTACCCCAAAGGGTGGGCACCAAGACCAATGAGACAAAGCTGTGATGACTCCTGGCAAATTGGGAAAGTGTCCTTCTCAGAAAAGGAGTTGCCAGGATGAACAGACTCCAGGGGAGAAAATAACGTCTGAATATAGAAATCAGGGCATTCCAATGCAAAGGAAAAGGTTTCATTTCGAAATAAAAATTGCCCAAGTGAGTAATCCATTCCTGTTCCTAAAAACTGTGGCAGCTGAAATCGCTCAGAGGCGCAGCTTTGGCCCAGGCTCTCCTCACACAGGAACACAAAGCCACATGTGTGCACACACATTCATACACACACAGACACTCTCTCTCATCACACACACACACACACACACACACGGCAGCCCAACACACACACACACACACACACACACACACACACGGCAGCCCAGAGCACAGCGGTGCTCCAGCCCAGTCTCAGGCACCTGCCAGTGCTATGGAGGAGTGACAGCCACAACCCAGAGCTTCACACCGGGGCGAGGAGGCCGAGCCTAGCAGACGCTTCCCTTCAGAGATGCTTTCTGTGTGGCTGGCAGGCTCTGAGTCCAAAGGTTTGGGAGAAATGGTCAGTCCCTAAGTCATCTGTTATGAATCTGAGAACCACCCATCTACTCAGCAAACATTTCTTGACCATCTATATGTGCCAAGCATGGGAAAAGTGCTTAGAATATGGCCAGAAGACATGACACATGTACTTTCTGTGCTCAGTCTATGGTGGACCTCATCTGGGGTCCAAGAAGGCCCCCTGGACTCTGCAGGGGGAAGAGGAGTCACAGGCAACAAGGAGGGAAGGGTGTACTCAACAGGGGAGCAGTCTGGCAGAAGGCTGGGTGGGAGGCACCTGCTCCAGAAAGGCGCAGAGGCGTGTGTGGCTGGGGGCAGAGGGGAAGAGGAGTCACAGGCAACAAGGAGGGAAGGGTGTACTCAACAGGGGAGCAGTCTGGGAGAAGGCTGGGTGGGAGGCACCTGCTCCAGAAAGGCGCAGAGGCGTGTGTGGCTGGGGGCAGTGAGCCAGCGAGGAGGCCGCGGGCGGGAAGGCAGGGCCTGCCCAGGCCTTGCAAGATTGTCAGCAGTTCTGACTCTCGCAGGAGCACTGGGGGACAGGTGAACACATGTGGCAGTGACACCCAGACTGTGGGTTCTTTTAGGCCTTTCCAGCTACAGTACAGCGATCAAAGGGACAAGGGAGGAAGTGGGTGACCAGTTGGGAGGCTATCACAGGACCCCAGGTGCAAGATGAAGGGGCATGGGCTCTGGGGCCCACCTCACCTGGAAGCAAGGTTAGAGGGCCCAGTGCGGTGGCTTGTCACAGTGGCGGGGGTGAGGCAGTGGGAGGAGGGGAGAGGTGGTGATAGGAGGTGTGAGGCGTGGGGAGGACCCAGGAGAGGGGTGGGTGAGAGGCCAGGAGGAAAGGGGAGGAGGCGCTGGGGAGAAGCGGAGAGAGGAGAAGGTGGGACAGAAGGGGGCAACGAGTGAAGAAGGCAGTAGGGGGGCAGGAGGGTGAGGGAAGAGGAGGCAAGAAAGGATACGTAGGGACAAAGGCAATGGGAGAGGACAGGAGGTGACAGACAAGTACCAGAGGTGGTGGTTGAGGACAAGGTGTGATGGGTAGAGAAAGGAGGTGACAGTCGGGACAGGAGGTGACGGGTAGAGAAAGGAGGTGACAGGTAAGGACAAGAGGTGACGGACAGAGAAAGGAGGTGATGGTTGGGGACAGGAGGTGATGGGTGGGCCAGGTGCTAATGCATGGTCACAGGTGGTAATGGGAGGGAGCAGTGCTGGGGCAGGAAGAAGCAATGGGTGGGCAGGATGTGAGGGGCAGTTGAGAGCCCTGGCAGGGCCTGCACCCACCTGAGCAGCTGAACTCACTCTTCTGGACCTCGGCCACATTGAGGCCACGCAGGCTGGCAGGGCCCGAGCACTGGGTGAAGAGCCCGATGGTTGGCCGCTGCCTGAGCCACTGCGAAAGCCAGGCCAGGTGGCAGTCGCAGAACAGGTGGTTGGAGTGCAGGCGGCTACAGGAGGACAGAGTAGCTCATGACCCACCTGGAGCCCCAGCTCCTGCCCCAGGCAGGAGGTGAAGCCCCCGTGCCGCGTTCAGCCCAAACACAGTCTATGTTCAGTCATCTCGCAGCTCAGCCCCAGCCCGGGGATTACCCACAGCTATGTGAAGAGCCCCTTCGCCAGGCTCTGGGGCCTGCCTCCGGCCGGAGTGTGCCCAGCACATATCAGTTCACTTCACTAAGCCCGCACAGAATCACCACCCCAAATCACCTAACACGTTTGCAAACACTAAACCGATCATCTGTTTCCCAAGGAAAAATCAGATATAGATGACATTGTATGCTCTGCAATTGTAGATCATCTTCCTCCCCCTCCCGGCTACTGAGCCCCCACCCTGGGCTGGCCTCTGGGGGTGCAGAGGAGAAGGCGCTCTGGTCCCTGCCCGCAGAAGCCTCCAGCTGCCTCCCCACCCGCCCCTGCTGCTCCTTCCCCAGCAGCCACGTCGGGCGCTGACTCACAAGGTCCGTAGCTTGGGCATGTGGTTGAAGCTGGACACAGGAATGGTGGTGATGTTGTTGTTGTTCAGGGTCCTAAAAGGGAGAGACCGGGGTCATTTAGCATCTGCCCAGCAGGAAGTTACATGGGACAGGGCCTCTGCTAACAAACGGAGGCTCTCGCGCCAGGTTCGGTGGTCCACCCTCAAGGTGAACCAGCGCCAGGCTGGACGTGGGGGTGGGGGGAGCGCTGCACAGAAGAGCATGAGACACCCCCGCCCCTCCCCGCATGGGGAAAGCCCTGAGCTGGAACAGTGATTCCGAGCCACTGCACCACAGCCTCCACCTCTGGCAGGACAGAGAGATGGAGCAGGGAGACTGCGAGGATGTGTCGCAGGCTCGGGCTGGCTTGGCCGAAAGGGTAGAGTTTAGACAGAAGGAGAGGGGGAGGCACTCCAGCCTCAAGTGTCAGAAACACCCCGAAGACACAGCCACTCACCCTGGGTTTCATCCCCAGCAGGTGAAGCCTGGGGCAGCTGTTGCAGGCAAGGCCCATAAGCCGCGTTCTCCCCTCCTAGTGCTGTGATTCTAGCAGAACGGAGGGAGAGCAACGCCTCCGCCCTGGGCCTGGAACCCACCCCCAGGTCCCCTGCCCCCTGTTCTGGCAGGACAGAGAGATGGAGCAGGGAGACTGCGAGGATGTGTCGCAGGCTCGGGCTGGCTTGGCGGAAAGGGTAGAGTTTAGACAGAAGGAGAGGGGGAGGCACTCCAGCCTCAAGTGTCAGAAACACCCCAAAGACACAGCCACTCACCCTGGGTTTCATCCCCAGCAGGTGAAGCCTGGGGCAGCTGTTGCAGGCAAGGCCCATGAGCCGCGTTCTCCCCTCCTAGTGCTGTGATTCTAGCAGAGCGGAGGGAGAGCAACGCCTCCGCCCTGGGCCTGGAACCCACCCCCAGGTCCCCTGCCCCCTGTGCTCCCTGACCCCGAGCCATGGCACACACATCAGCCAGGCTCCCCACACCCTCCTTCCTGCCCCACGTTCTACTTACAGCACCTCCAGCCCCCGCAGAGCCCGGAAGGCCCCTTCCTCAATGCAGCTGATCTGGTTCTTGTCCAGCTGTCTGTGAAGCAAAGGAAGGCTGTAGAGAGGGGGCACACTGCCTAAAACAGGGGTGTCCAAATGTTTTGATCAAGCATCCCACGAGTTTTAAAAAAGAGGCACTTCCCCAATCATTTGTTATGGACACGTGTGGATCCAAATAGTAAATGTTAATAACAGCTTAAATTTTTTCTTATTTTCAGTTAAAACAATAAATATAAATAAAAGTTCTGTTATATTCCTCCACTCAACCTTGCATATTCCCAGGAGGGCAGGCACTCCTACCTCACATTTTGGAGCCCACCTAGAGGGTGCTGGCAGCTGAAAGGGAGAGAGTGTAACCTAGGAGTGGTGGCAGCTGGAGCTGGCAGGCAGGTTTCAGCCTGCGAGCCAGAAGGGATTGCCTAGCAGAGGCTGCATGCAGTGCTGCTTTCAGAACAAACTGAAGCTGTGATTTGAGCTCACGGGGAAAGAATGCGGTGATCAATTACCAATGTCTGCCACAGGCATGACAAGGGGCTGTGACAAGCATGCCAGGGATTGCCATCCCGTCGGTAGTTAGACCTCAGGGAGGTGGTAAGCCTGGACCAGTGTAAGTTTGAATAATAACAATAAACCATTACATTTAAATAGCATTTGACAAAGTATATATATTTCCATATCTCATTTAACCCTCAGAACAAGCCTGTGAGGTAAATATTATCTTCCCCATTTTCCAGAACAATATATTGAGGTTCAGTGAACTTAACTGACTTACAGCAGCTTAAACAATGCGTAACTGGAAGAAAAGATTCCAGGCCAGCTCTCCCAATCCAAAGATGAGGGCACTGAAGGTCCATTTAATAAGTGGACCACTTAATAAATTTAATAAATGGACCAAGAACAATCACCCATGCACCACAGTTCATGACACTCTTCAGCCCGGTCCCCAGGGTCCCCTGAGCATTTTCTTGGCTCTCACACAGAATTACACCAGAGGGACAGGCAGGTATGCTGTTTCCTCCAACCCCAGATTGTTCCAGAAGGCACCAGCCATCTCAGAGCCCCAGTCTGCTCCCCGACTCCCTGGACCACACGGCTCAGGAGACGCATGAGGCTGTTGCTGGGGAGCCCAGGAGCCCTGCACCCTTCCCCTCCCAGGCCTGCACTCACAAGTTTTTGAGGTCTGTGGCTCCACGGAAAGCTTTCCTGGGGATGGCCTGGATGGCGTTCTCACTCAAGTCCCTAGGAGGATGAAGCCAGAGGGAGAAAAACACAGTCAGAAGAGACTCCTCCAGCGCACAAGGAGGAGTCAGGGAGGTCAGGTGAGCCAGACGGCGCCCAGAGCAGTCACTGCTGCGTCCCTGTGCTGAGGACAGTGCCTGGCACACAGAAGCCACTGGGCAAGCATTTGCTGAATTAATTAATTAATTAGTTGATTAATGATGGAGCTGGAGAGTGGCGTCTGTCCAGCAGGGAGCTCGGTCCCTAGCCATCTCCCCTTCTCTGGGCAGAGAGATTGTAGCTGGAGAAATCCGGTACAGCAGCAACCAGCCCTGCCAGACCCTAACCTGCCCACCAGACCTACAGAGGTTAGCTCAGCCCCCCATGGCACTGTGCAGGGGCGCAAAGAAGCAAGCTAAGGAGGGGCTTACCGATGGGCCCACAGCACCCTGGCACGTCCATGGTGAGGGCACCTAGGACTTACACTATGTTTTACTGACGAGGAAGCTGAGGCTCAGGAAGGAGACACCACTGGCTGCCAGATAACCCAACCAGCAGATGGCCAACCCACGTCTTGAACTCCAGGCTGGGTCTGACTCCAAACCCATGCTCTTGGAGACTGCAGGCAGAGAGCCTGGGTGCACAGGGGCCTGGAGCAGGTGGGGGGTTGGACCCAATCGTCAGATATATGCGAGTCCCTGCAACGCCTCTTAGCTCATATCAGGACATCAACTAATGGGAGGTGACGAAGGACTCAGAGGTCTCCTCCCTCCCAGCCTTGGGGCAGGCCCCACTCTGGGAACAGCACTGCGGCCAAGGCCAGCAGGAAGAATGTCCCCACTTCCTCTCCTCTCCTCTCCTGCAGCACAGCCCTGTCTGCACACCCTTCTGCTCAGTCTTCCACCTTGGTCGTTAGTGGCCTGTCTCTGGCTCCCCTGTTCAGTCTGTCAATGTTCCCAGAGACATCCCCTAAATGCCACCCATTTAGGCTGCTCCCAGAGTGGCCCCCAGCATCCCCAGTCACCATTGCCTTTCTGTTTTCCTTCTTTCAGGAATTCCCACCAACCCTATATGTTTTGAGAGGAAATGAGAGCATTTCAATCTCTAACAATGCCTAATATTTGTTGTCGTCTCTTCCTCGCCTAGAAAGAGCTGCTTGAACACTGCATCCCCTGCCCAGTCTCTCCGCTTTATACAATAATTGCTACACTGTGGTACGCCCTGATGGCCTTATTCTCTCCATCTTGTTAAATGGGAGGCCGGCCCTGGTTAGGACGACCTGACAGGTAAATTACTGGATTTGGAGCAAGAGCTGTGCAGGCCACATGGGTGAACAAGAGAACTTCCTGCACTCGGAGGACTCAGGCTCACATGTGTTCCTCAGTAGCTAGGAGCCAAGGCAAATGTGGGACCCCACATGGAACAAACCTGCCTTGATGGAGTGCCTACAGGCACCGGCGACAGTGCCGGGCTTGCAAACATGTGCACAGTCTGCCCGAGAGCACTCATGCCCAGAGCAGGGCAGGGAGGGGAAACTGGTGAATGTACCTTCACTCCTTCATTCCACAAATGTGGATTGATAGCTGACAGCCTGCTGGCGACACCCCAAAGACTCGCTTTCATAGAGCATACATGCCAGCTTACAATAATGGCTGCAAGATCAGAGTGTCTGAAGAGACAGGGAACCCAGAGGAGTGAGTGGGCAACTCCTCCTGAGGGGGAGAGGACGGTCTCTGAATGAGTCCAGCAGAGTCAAAGCTTACCCGACAGAAAAAGGAACCGAGGGAAGGGCATTCTAAGCAGGGGGAACAGCATGTGCAAAAGCCCAGAGGCAGGAAGGGACAAGGCAGGCTGGGAAAGGTCATGCACTTTGGTGTGGCTGGTGTGTGCATATGGGAGGTTGTGGTGGCTTTAAAATATGTCCACAAATTCTTTGACATTCTTCCCTTCGAAAGATGGCGCCTAATTTCCCTGCCCTCAATGGTGGGCAGGACTCAGTAACTCACTTCCAAAGAGTAGAATATGATGGAAACGGTGGTGGATAATTCCTGAGACTAGATCATGACAGACACCGCAGTGTCCTCTTTGTTCTCTTGGATCACACTCTCTGGGAGAAACTGGCCACCGTGTCATGAGGACACTTAATGAAGCAGCTCTCTCGAGAGGCCCACAGGGAGAGGAGCTGAGACCTCCCACTGGCAGGAGGCCCGGGCTTGCCCGCACGTGAGTGAGCCCTCGCGGACGTGCATCCTCCAGCCCCATCAAGCCTGCAGAGGACGCAGCCCCAGCCAACATCTTGACTGCAGTCTCCTTAAAGACCCCACGCCAGAACCACCCAGCCACCTACAGAGACTAGGAGATGGTGAACGTTTATTTTTCTTTTAAGCTGCTACATTTGAGGTAATTGGTTATACAACAATCGATGACTAATTCGGGGGTGTTTTGGGGGAAGGAGTCTGAAGGCAGTGAGGACCCCCTGAAAGCCTTCGAGGAAGGGAGGGGCATGCTTAGACTTGATGGCAGTGAGCCGAAATGCGTTAGAGACTTGGCTGCCTCACTTCCCCTTCTAGGGCCTCAGTTTCCTCATTTGCCAAGTTTGTAAGTTGGACCAGATGATTTCTAAATCTCCCCTCCAGCATGGACCCATCCACGTGCTGACCACTCCAAGACACATTGCTATGGTCTGAAGGTTTGTGTCCCTCTGCAAATTCATATGTTAAAACCTAAACTCCTGGGCCGGCCCGGTGGCGCACTGCTATAGTGCGCCGCTTGGGAAGCGCGGCGGCGCTCCCGCCGAGGGTTCGGATCCCACATA
>NW_007730993.1:123162-124715 GCF_000696425.1 Galeopterus variegatus | reverse complement strand
AGGGGCAGGGTGGGCTCTAAGCTCTCTGAGAGCCCATGTGAGGAGGGGAACTGGTCAGTTGGCAGCATCCACAGTCCACGCATATGTTTAAAAGGATCAGTCTCTCAGGAGTATGACTGTTATGGCACCAAGAAGAGACAAGAATTTTCCCGGGGGTCTTTATAGAAAATGACAGTGTGGCCTAATCAATAACACTAGATCCTTATAATAAATGGAGTTCAAGCGTCTGTTTCTTATAATAGTATCGCATCAAGTATGATTCAGGAAAAGCAATTCTGTGAGGACTCACACCAGGAGCTGAGTGCAGAAGAGAGGGAAGGAAGAGGCAGACCGAGGGGCAGAACCAGTCTGCACAAGGGCATGGAGACATGACAGCCTGGCACGAAAAGTCTAGCAGGCCAGGAAGGGCGACAGCTACACCAGAGAGGGGTGTGATCTGACAGTCTTTTAGACATTGCTCAGGGCACCAAAGCTTACAGAGGAAAGACACAGCCCCAGGGGGCAGGTGGCAATGCTGACACCAAGAGCCAGTCAAGGTCCAAAGGTGGGTATGGGCCCCTGCCAGCCCACCCACAGCAGGAAGCAGCTCATGTTCCTTAAATGAATCAAGGAAACTAAATTCAGACCTCCAAACCAGAGGAAAACAGGCAAGCCTTGAAAGTCTCTAGAAAATGCATCGCGCTGGAAGCAAAGGGGGTGGTGGTCTGAGCTCAGCAGTGAGAAAGATCTAGGTTCAATTCCTGCTTCTGCCACTTACAGCCATGGGTCTGAAGAAGCTACACACCCAGAGCTTCGGGTTCCCTATTTGTAAACTCAGCATAAAAACACTTATGGCATAGGGTCTGGAGAAGACTTTGTGAGTTCATNACTGAGGGTTGCGATCTGTTGCCGGACACGAAAAAAGACAAAAAGGAAAAAAAAAAAACCTAAACTCCAATGTGATGGTATGAGAAGGTGGGGGCCTTGGGGAGGTGATTAGGTCATGATGAGATCAGTGCCCTTATAAAGAAGGCTCTAGAGATCTCTTTTGCCCCCTTCACCATGTGAGGACACAGTGAGAAGGCACCACCCACTAACCAGCAGGTTCTCACCAGACACCAAATCTTCCAGCACCTTCATCTTGGACTTCCCACCTCCAGAACTATGAGACATAAATTTCTGTTGTTTATGAGCCACCCAGTCTATGGTCTTCTGTTATAACAGCCCCAGTGAACTAAGATGCACAACAGGGGAGCCTCTTGGTTCTCTGGGGCACTCAAGACCCCAGGAAGAAAGTGAAGCAAAGCTGCCAACGGTACGGCTCCTGAGAGCGGTGATGTGGGGAGAAGACGGTGACAGCCACCACCTTCTCCTACCCACGGGCAATCAGGGAGATCGGAGTCTACGAGGTGAGGGTAAGACAGAGGCAGGGAGGCATGGAGACGTGGAGACTTCTAGAGTCAGGAGGGTGGGGCAGACTGGAGGGGGGACCTCAGGAGGGACCCTGGTCTCGGCCCCAGCCAGCTGTTCACCCTTTGACCAAGCCCAGGAGGCAACTCTGGGCCAGCACTCAC
>NW_007730993.1:103683-121190 GCF_000696425.1 Galeopterus variegatus | reverse complement strand
TTGTAAACTCAGCATAAAAACACTTATGGCATAGGGTCTGGAGAAGACTTTGTGAGTTCATATGTTTAGGCTACTGAACTGTACCTCCATGGAGCAACACTCAAGAAAAGCTGGCTCTTGTCCAGCCGGGAACACAGCTGGTCAATCCCTTTCCCAAGGTTTGGTGGTGGGGCGCCAGAAGCCCACCAGGGGGCGCCAAAAACCATTTCTGGACTTGGATGTCACCCCGGCCACCAAACCAAAACAAAGCCTTTCTCGTTTTTTTGCCCCACTTGACTTCCTACCTGGTCAACACTTGTCTTTCCCAAGCCTCTTTGAAATAAAGTTTATTGTCTCCACTGGCACCTGGTCTGCATGAAAACCTACAAAGCACCACCTACACCTTCCCCCATCACATTTTCCTGGCCCTGAGTGTCCCTTATCACCCCCAAACATAAACATTTGTGCCCCGTCCTCCCCCGTGGGGGCCTTGTCACAGCCTTGAAGTGAGGAGAATGGCCAGGGGTGTGTCAGGGCAGAATGAGACATCCTGAGAGAGGCTGTCCTGGGAGAAGGAATGTTCCAGCAAAGCTCAGAGCAGTGGGTAGCCCAATCCTGGCCAGGGAGAAGAGGAGGGTGCAGAGCCAGACAGGGGCTCAGAGAGGTCACAGGCAGGACAGCGAAAAGGGACACCATGGCAGATGCCCAGAGCACTCAGCAGCAGAAGTGGGACAGGGCTGAGAGGTGACGCAGGCCTGGGACAGTCTGAGGGTAAGGTAGAGAGCCTGGATTTCTGACAAGTGCTCAGGCCATGCCGCTACTTCTGGGCCAGGAGCACACGCTAGAGGCCAGGGTGTAGGGGAGAAAGCCCACAGCTGAGTGTCACCATAGAGACCCGGATTCAACAAGCCCTGGCTCGCCCACTTAAATCATGCGGTCCTGAGAAAGTCACTTAGCCTCTCTGGCCTCAGTTTTCTCATCCGCAAAATTGGAGTGGAATGTGGCACTTACTTTGCAGGATCTAATGGAGAGGCACTGTGTGCTCGTCCCTGCCCGTTACTTCTCCCGTGNCCAGGACCCCCTGCTTTCCCTTTTCAGTACCAATTCAGGACTGTAATGAAATGCACGTATATTGAATGCAACGAAAGGTGAACGGCCACCTCCCCCTCCAGACCGTAATCTCCTTAGGGCAGACAGTCTCTTGTGCTCCCCATTGTATCCTGCGGCCTGGTGCATTGCAGGAGCTCAGTACTGTTTAGCAGAATTGAACTCAAGTGGATCCTTGTATGATTTTCCCGCTCGAATTCCTCTGCAATTTCTTGACCAAAACAAGGAGTTAGGAGAGGCCGTGCAGCTGACGGAGGAAGGCTGAGGGAGACCGGCTGGCTCTGCATCATGAGAGACCACAGGTCTTCACCTGTGCACGGGGGACACTTGTACCTGCTCTGCCTAACGGGCTGAAGATCCCACGAGCCGAGGGCTCTGAAAGGGCAGGGAAGCACTGAACGAGTGCTTGTTGCTGATGGCGTTATATCAACCTACCTCATCCCCTCACATATCCCTACAGAATATTAATGGCCAGACACCTTCAGGTGGTTCCACGGCGGCACCAGCAGCCTCAGCAGGGGGGTTTGGGCAGCCACAGAAGAAAGTGAGCAACTGTCCTGGGACCCCACAAGGAAGAGAAGGCACTAGAGCTCCTGAGAGTCCACTCCAGTGGCTCGCAGTTAGGGTCTTGCAGGAAAAGATCTCCCATCCCGCCTGACCCCATCACCCAAGATCAAGGGCCCCAAGGAGGCAAGTTTCTACCAACAGCAGCCTGATCTGGGATCTGGGAGCATCCCGGCAACCCCAGCTGGCTGCCTTCCCTTGAAGAGAGGGGACAGCCAGGCCCACACCCTGACTTGGGCACCATCCGCAGGCACCTCCGTTCCTGCCGCCTTCCTCCTGCATGCTCTGCCAGGGCTGGGCGAGGTGGGGGCTGGGGAAGCCGAGGTCGGGACCCCATGTTCTCAATGCTAATCCCCCTTCACGCTCTAACCTGATTGGTCCCTGCTGACAGACTGGCCTCTAAGGGGATTAGCAGGGCCCAGCCAGGGGCTGCTGGGCACCAGCCAAGGCTAGACTCGGCTCTGGGCTCCTGCCGCCTGCTCGGCCACCACACTGCAGAGCACAGGGCTGCTCTCCCTGCCTTTCAAGTCACATGAGGGTCTGCACAGCCTAGCCCAGCCCCACACCCCCTTGCAGCCTGACTGGTCATCCTGAGCCTACCCAATGCAGGGCCCAGCAGGAACAAGGGCAGCCCAAGGGTTCCAGGGCACCTCATACAGGGCTTCTTAGTTAGTATACTATTGGATTAAGGATTCAGGCCCTGGAGTAGACATACCCATCAAGGGGCCTCATGCAAGTTTTCTCAAGCCTCAGTGTTCTCCTGGTAAAGTGGGAATAATTGTCATGCGCTTAACTGAGGCTCATGGTGTTGCTCTCAGCCAGGCCTGGCAGAGTCGGCCACCATCGCTCATGCTTTTACAACTGTCTTTTTTTTTAAAAAAAAAAAGATGACCGGTAAGGGGATCTTAACCCTTGACTTGGTGTTGTCAGCACCACGCTCAGCCAGTGAGCCAACCGGACATCCCTATATGGGATCCAAACCCTTGGCCTTGGTGTTATCAGCACCACACTCTCCCGAGTGAGCCACGGGCCGGCCCCTACAACTGTCTTTTCAGGGCTCTGTAGGGAGGGGGATGGAGGGTGAGTTAGGGCCTGGGGACCAGGAGGCTGAAGCTGAGGCTGGCTCTGCCACCAACCGGCTGCCTAAGCTCAGGCAAAACCCAGTTAGTTCTCAGTGCCTGCAGCAACGCTGACCTCGATTACATGTGCTGCACACTCCACGTGCTGCTGGCAGGTGGTGACCAGCTCAGGGGTGCCTCACTGCTGTTACCAGTGAGCGACTGCCTGAGATTCCACAGCAGATTCTTTAGCAAGCAAGTCTCTGGCACCTGGACCAGCAGCATCAGCGACACCTGGGAGTCTATCAGACACGCAGACTCTCCAGGCCCACCTGCTGAATCAGAATATTAAAGTCTGAGACATGTTGCATCAGACAGAGGGAAGTTTAAAAATGTTTTAACGTCCCCAGCCAGTCCTAAAGCAAAAGGAAACCAGATTGTAGCCCCTGCACCCAGCCAGCATTTCAAAGTGAGGGCAGAGGTGCTGACTTCTACTCTTTAGGGGAGTCAAGTTGGGGAGACTTGGACACAGACATCCCTGGCATGTGGAGAGAGGAAACAGCAGCCACTGGCCTCACCTGAGGCATCCCACTGCCCACCTTCATGGAGAAGAGCGGAGGCACTCACAGGGTTGGGGAGCAGTGACCAGCCACCATATGTGCCCCTAGGCCCTCCCTACATTCCTGCTGGGGTTGCGGACAGAGGGGACACTGTCCAACTCTGCTCTTCACAGAGGCTGCCTGAGGGCATCCTTGAAGAGCAGGCTGTGATGATCGCTGATGAATCAGCTCCTGCACTCACAACACAAGGGAGCCTCAGCATCCCCAGCCTGGGCCAGGAGGTCAGCAGTCAGTGTTCAGATCCCTGCCCATGTCAGGGGGTGGGAGAAAGAGCCCCACGGCTGCCCTGTACCCCAGGGCCCTGCTATAGGACACCCTTGCAGGAGGGAGGGCAGGACGCTGGATGCACACCCTCCTCTGAGCTGCTTTGGGGATCTGGCTGAACCACCCCTCCCTTGTCCTGTCCTTCAAGCCTCCTCTGGGATCCTAGGCCTCCCCTCTAGGAGAGAAATGAGTTCTGAAACCTCCCCAGCCCATGGGACAATGTTCAAGTGCCCCAGATCCATGCTGTGTGGACTGGAGCATTTCATATGTGGGCACCTGTCTCCTAGTCAGGGATTAGGTTTAATTCACCTTCAAGGTGGGTTCCTAAGAGCACGTGATGATAAGGACCTGAGTGTGATGCCTTGGACTCGGCCACAACATGGACACCAGGGCTTTGTCTGTTCAGCAGGAGACTCAAACCGAAAGCTCACCAGTCTGCCGATTCTTGTGTGAACTGTCATTTCATCTTCCAGAAGTCAGGTTTGGCTAAGGGCAGATGAGACCAGGGAATAGTGTCAGAGGGACACCTGGTGAGGTGAAGAGGGGTCAGGTCCCATCACCACAAGCCCAGTTTCCTTTGATCTCGTCCCCCACCCTTCTTGTCAAAATATAGGACAGAGAGCTGGAGCTGCATCTGCCTCCTCCTCTGGGCCTGGCTGCTGTCCTGGAAGTGGCAAGTTCCCCTTGCTAACCCTGTGTGTTCTCTTCTCCTCCCCTGGCTGCCAGGAGTTGGGCCAGCTGGAGTTGGGAATGGGCCAGCAGACAAGCAAGCCTCCCCCAGCGGAGCCTCAGTGAGGGCAGAGCTAGTCTGCAACGGAGCCAGGCAGCCTGGGTCCAAAACCAAGCCCAGCACCAATTGCTGCCTCTTTGGGCCTCAGTTTCCTCATGTGTAACATAAGCTTATAAGAGGACACTGGCATACAGTAGGTGACAATCAGTGGCATTGCTCGTAAGTCTTCACACTACCACCACTAACTGCTGAGCGGTCTAGCTCTGTGACCCTGAAAAAATTACTGTCCCCTGTCCTTTACCACCTCCCCCCTTCCTAAGGTGGTTACGAGATTCACAGAATTAAAGCTGACACATGCTGGGCCGGCCCGTGGCTCACTCGGGAGAGTGCGGTGCTGATAACACCAAGGCCCCGGGTTCGGATCCCATATAGGGATGGCCGGTTCGCTCACTGGCTGAGCGTGGTGCTGACAACACCAAGTCAAGGGTTAAGATCCCCTTACCGGTCATCTTTTTAAAAAAAAAAAAAAGCTGACACATGCTCTGCCTTGAGACAGAGATCTTGAGATTTTTAAAAATCTTTAACAACTAACATTGTCCCAGGGAACCCCTGACATACAAACTCCTGCCGGTTGTCTTGGAGGCCAACACCGTGGATGGTGGTGGGGTTTGAGCTTTGCCCCTTATTCGTTCCACTGACGTTTCCTGAGTACCCAGTGCTCTCCGGGCACGGTCGGCTGGAGAGACGCCCTCCCTCCCCTGCCCACCACGAAGCCATAAGCCCTCCTGTGGCAAGCCCCCCTGCCTCCAGCACCACCAGAGTTAATGTTGCAGAAACCTCGTTAGAAAGAGACGTTAAGTGGCCCTGGATGGCAGCATCATAAAACCACCCTGGGTACCATTTCCTTGCACCAGGCAGTTTGCTGTGCAGCTACCGAGCATCATCCCACAACAGAGACATCAGAGGAGAGGCACCCCCACAAAGCAACCCTCCTTCGGAAGCTGATGTCTGCCCTGCCAAGCAAAAGCAGCTCAGAGCCCAGAGTCCCACTCAGCGGTGACACAGGGAACAGAACCAGCTCTGTCCTTGAATTCTACTGACAGTAAGTGGCCAGCATGGGTGCCAGGTGATAAGGGTGGACAAAGAAGCAGGAAGACATGGGTCCCCTTCATTCAAACGCCAGGGCAAGGCCCTCACGCTGCTCAACAGTCATGAGCTGAGCACTGAGACCCAGGAAGCCCCAGGTGTTCTGCTGAGTCCTGGGCAGGGATGCGAAGGGGAAGACAAGGCTCCTGTCCCTGACACCTACAATGAGCAGCTAGGACCAGTGACTTTAGAGGTTCTCAGCCCAGACACACAAGGAGTTGGGGGTGGACAGGGGAGGTGGTGACGGAGGACAAAGAATCAAAATAGAGAGGAAAGAACATGAGCTTTGGAGCAAGATAACCCTGGATTTGACTCCAGTCTCCACCATTTACTGCCTGTGTGACCTCTGGCAAGTGACTTAACCTCTCCGGGTCTGGTTACTCATGCATAAAGGAGCGTTAACCACATCTCCTTTTTGCTGCATTGTACGGATTACACACCACAGGCACCACTTACATAGAGCACAAAAACAGGCAAAACTAATCTAAGAAGTGAGGATGGTGGTTGCCCTTGTGGGATTGTGATGTGCACCCAGAAAGTGGCACAAGGGCACATCTGGGTGCTTGTGATATTTCACTTTTTGATCTGGTGCTGGCTATATGAGTGTGGTCACCTCATGACAGTTCGGCGAGCTGCACACTGGTGTATTTTTCTGTTTATAAAAAGTTTAAAATAAAGTTAATAATAAAGTTTTATAAAAAGTTAAAAATAAAAAGTTTTTAAAGATAACATGGGATGCACTGATTCCAGTGCCTGGTGCTTTGTAGGCAGACAGCAAATGGCAGCACCCTCGTCCCTGATCCCCCACTAGAGAAGACAAGTGGAAAAAGATCTTCCAGGGTGACAAATACCCGAAGATGTTGGGGCTCACAATTTGAAGCAGTGGGGAAATTCCCAGGGTGAGGGGACACTGCACAGAGGACAGCACGGCAGAAACAATCCCCGCCACAAAGTGATGAGGGACTGGGACAAACTTCCAACAGACACAGCAGCGGAGGTGGGAAAATGGGCACTGTGAGGACGTGAGCACTTCACTATGCCAGCGTGGAGATGCTGCAATTCCAGGGTCTCTAATGCAGCGATGTGTGTCAGATTCCATGTCTCCCTGAAGGATGGGTACCGTGCCCTGCTCCAGGTCAGCCAGGGTGGGCAGAGCTGCTGGTGCTGCAGGGTGGGGACTTGGAGAGGCCCAGACAGGAGCTGGGGAGAACGGGCTGATGGAACAGCCTTCACATAAGGTCTGAATGCCTTTTCTGTCTTGTTTCAAGAAGGTAGTTCTAAGGATACATTACAAAATAGAATAAGAAAGTAGGAATCAGAGGAAGAACAAGAAAATAAGTCATAAATGAAACATCTAATGAGAGAGGCACATCCTGCAGAGGGTTGCATCTGAATGGCCCTGGGCTTCTCTCAGCCGAGGGGGAAGGGGAGACTAATGTCTTACACAATCTACCAAGTCTAAACATCAAAAAGCTGGTGAGAGGCATGGCCCACTGTGGTTCTGAAAACAAGCATGGAGGCCTCCCATGCATCTGCATGAAGAGGTGGCCATCAGAGGAAAAAGCAATACCTTCACCAATGTCCCCAGAGAGGCCCAAGGACGTTAGGACACCTCTTCTGAGTCACTTCTCCAGAGCCAAGTCACAGATCAGCCAATTCTCCAAAGGATCAATTTGCTAAATTCCTTGTTTCCTTTAACAATTTGGTTTTAGTTGGGAGGTTTCCCATTTGCCTTCACAAAGGCCTGTTAAGCTACAAAAAATGATTAGATTGTATAATGTCGAATATGCCAGTCATCCTGATTTGAGCATCACGTATTGCACACAGGTCTTGATATTCAACTCTGTACCCCACAGATATGTACAATCTACTATGTTACAATAAAAAATAAATAAATTAAACTTTTAAAAAGGGGGCTTTTAGGGACAGTTGGATTGCCCCTGCCTCGGCTCCCTGCGGTTGTGGGGAGAGGCGGGGGGCAGGTTCAGTAGTTGAATCACCAGGAGTCGGGCAGAGATAAATGGAACTGTTCTTAAAGTGCTGTAATAAAGACAAACTGTGAACCCGTCGACTCACACCAAATAGTTAAAAGAAGTAAGTCAATTTGACAAATTGGCCATTTGACAAATTGGCCATTCAGTGAATTGACTTTTGGCAAATTGGCTTTTAGCAAAATGACATTTGGTAAATTGGTCTGCTTTTGACACAGCAATGCACTTCATGGGGCGATTACTTATACACTCCCCGTCTGGGCTCATGCCTGGCACCAGAGCAGATGGTTCGACCCCACACCATCTTCATACCACTCTCTGCAGGACTGGCTTAAGCAGGGTGGATTTTAGAATCTTCTGAGGAATGCACACACTGTACAGCATGCAGGCTGTCCTTCATACTCACCGTCTTCCTCAGCTAAACTCCCAGGCTCTGAGGGGCAGACTCTTTGGGTTCCCCCTGATAAGGATGAGGAGAGGATCTGGGAGTGGGCTGAGCAGGATTTAATGTGGTCTGGAAACAGAGAGAACCAAGGAGAAGAGCAACAGGGCTGGGCAAGTAGAACCCAGGCTGTGCTGCTCACGGAAGGAACCAGGGTGCAGTGGCTGCCAGTCTGAGCTTCCCCAGGGAGAAGCTGGGAGCCCCGGCCAATGAGGCAGGACAGATAATGCCAGGACAGACATCTGACTTGAAGTCATGGCAGGAGCAGGCCATCAAGGAGTCCAACAGAGCATCATTGCATCCCTGGGGCATTTCCATTCTCTTCCTCCTGGCCCATTTCTTTTAGCAAAGACCAGGCCCATTATCCCCCAGTCTCCTGCAGAGCAATCATGGCCTGCAGGGTTCTTGGCCTCCAGGGTCTCTCAGAAGAAAAGGGGAGCGTGAAGGATTGGAATGGCAAGAGGATAGCCTCCCCAGCACACCTACATCTCCTCGCATCCCCCTCCACTCCCACACACAAGGGTCCCCAAAGAGAATTAGGAGGTAGTTATGTAGACCCCTAGCTACCTCCCAGGTGGCCAGAAACACAGAGCCCTGTCTGTTACAGGGGCAAAGAAGGTTTCCAGGTAGCTGAGGGTAACCTGCAGGTGGCCACAGCAACAAAAGCCCAGAGAAACTAGTAGGAGCCACAAGGAGCCGCTGCCTGGGGAGCTGTCCGTGGTCCTGAACCCATCAGGCAGCTCAGCTTCTGCTTGGGGTAAAAGACACACCTTGGATCCCAGCCTCCTTCAACCTTACCCATGTGGCCCGCACACCAGACCTTGTCTATTCAGCTGTTCTTTTCTTTTTCCCAAGTGCACAGAGATTCTGGTTCATAACATACACACAGAGGGTCAGGAGAGCACCATTACCCCTTCAGACTCTTAGGAGAGGCACATGCTGAGCACAATCCACATCTCCAAGCTACTTCTAGATGGGGTAAAGCTTGATCCTACCCCACTTCTCCAGGAATCAGACCTCCCACTGACTGGACACAGATCCAAGCACAGAGAGGCACTGAGAAGGCATCTGGGCACATCCCGAATCCCCGCACAAAAGCTGTTCACTTTAATCCTTAGGGCCATAATGATCATCACTGACTCTTGCTAACACACAGGTGATATTGGTGATGATGATCATAATAGCTACATTTATTGAGCATTTATTATGTGCCTGACACTGAGATAGGCATCTTATATGTTTTATACACATTATCTCATTTAATCCTTAAAACAACCTCATGAGATACTCTCACCACTCTGGTGTGGGATGCTGGTGTATGATGTTGATAGTGAAAGAGACTGTGTATGGGAGGGGAGCAGAGAGTATACGGGAACTCTAAAAAATAAAGTTTATATTTTAAAAAGTACTCTCGGGCTGAGCCCGTGGCGCACTCGGGAGAGTGCGGCGCTGAGAGTGCAGCAGCGCTCCTGCCGCTGGTTCGGATCCTATGTAGGGATGACCGGTGCGCTCACAGCACTCACTGGCTGAGCGCGGTGCGGCCGGTCTCAAAAAGGACAAAAAAAAAGAAAAGTACTCTCACCTTGCCTATTTTCCAGATCATGTAATCGAGGCATAGTAACTTTCCCAGGCTGCCTGGCTGCAAAGCCCACAAGCTAACCCACTCTGCTACACTGACTCAGCACATTAGAATCACCAAAGTGATGGATGGGTGGGTGGGGAGACATCTAGAAGCAGTGACACTTGACAGATGAACTCAGAGGGGGGAGGTGAAAACCTAAAAAGCAGAGTATGATAATGAACATTCATAATGTTGACACTGAGTCATCAAAGAAAGGTTACGTTCAGGACCCTCTGCTCCAGAACTTAGAAAATTGTATAATAAATTTTAGACATATTCTCATCAAAAATAGTGTAAGGTTCACATGTTTTCCCGAGCAGTCAAGCTGTGGAGAGCAGAATGTTAGCCCCTATCAGGGATGAGCACTTTCTGGGGACTTCTTGCCACCTTCGATTTCTACAAGTATCTCAGGAGCTGTCACTCTTTCCAAACCCCTTTGGATTCGAAAGATAAAGAGGCAAGCTTTGGAATCCTGGGTTGAGGGCTTCAATCAAAAGTCAGGTACAGACATGCAGCCACATTTGAGCATGCCACCCTGGGCCTCTGAGAATGAAAGGACAGGGGTGGGCAGCTGGAGGGAGGATTCAAGGCCATCAGCCACAGGCTTCTCACCAAATCTCTGGCACACCCCCTGTGCCACACCCAAGAGCCCCAGCAAAATGAGTGACACCAGGGCTCCTGCCCCCAGTGTTTGCCTAGTTGTGGAAATGATGGCCAACTCTGAAAAACCTGGACAAGGAGGATACCCAGACAGCTGGTGTGGGGGCTGTGGCCAGCATTTGGGAGAGACAGGCAGAAGGTGGGGGGCTCTGACCCCCAGCGTGGATACCAGAAACTATGTTCAGGGCTCAGGAGTTAGCATCCAAGTTGGCCCAATTCCTGGTTCTCTAGAAAGGATGGAAACACTCTGCAACTTCTGGAGGTTGGCTCCAGCTGCTCTGCCCTGCCCTGCCTCTCTCTTCCCCCTCCACCCCCCAGCCCCCCACCNGTGAGCCACATCTGTAAAATTAGATACATGGGTTGGCAGTTTGAGGCCCAATAAGTAGGAGTGATTGCTATTGCTCCTCTTATACCTCCCATGTGGGTGCAGACACTGCTGTGGATAAATACAACACAGGTTCAATTAAAAATACTGCTGAATTCGTAAGGTCTTCTCCAAAAATATGGTGTTTTCTCAGTCACTTCATAACTGTACCTAAGCTTTTTCTTCTTAGCACTTACCATAGTTTTAATCAATCAATTATTTATGAAATTATTTAATTAATGTTTATCTCCTTGATTAAGTCATGTGTTCCAGGAGGGCAAAGGCCATGTGTTTTTACTTCATGCCTAGCAAAGAGGTGATATTTGATAAATATTTGATGGTTATATTTGGCTACTTAAAAGGTCAAAACTAGCATTTGGGAGAGGTCTGTGATATTTTGACATTAAAACACAGCTCCCCCTGCCCCCAAACTACACACCTGTTAAAATGGCCAAAATCCAGAACATGGACAACACTAAAAGCTGGCAAGGATGTGGCACAACAGGAACTCTCATTCATTGTTGGTGGGAATGCAAAACGGTGCAGCCCCTTTGGAAGACAGTTTGGCAGTTCCTTACAAAACTAAACATACTCTTACTATATGATCCAGGGCTCGTGCTCCTTGGTATTTACCCAAAGGAGTTGAAGACTTATGTCTATTCAGAAACCTGCACATGGATGTTTATGCTCTGCCCTGCCCTGCCTCTCTCTTCCCCCTCCACCCCCCAGCCCCCCACCCCCCGGAATGTCTGGTGCTGCCAGGCACCCTGCTGTTCCACCTCATTTCCTCCACACCCTAGACCAGGGGCCCCCACCTGTGGGCTGCAGAGCCTCGGGGGGCATACCGTGGCTGTGCTATCTGGCATCCTCATGCACCCGCAGCATTGTCTGCAGACTGAATGAGAATGTGGATGACCCCGGGGTTCACCTCAGTGAGCCACATCTGTAAAATTAGATACATGGGTTGGCAGTTTGAGGCCCAATAAGTAGGAGTGATTGCTATTGCTCCTCTTATACCTCCCATGTGGGTGCAGACACTGCTGTGGATAAATACAACACAGGTTCAATTAAAAATACTGCTGAATTCGTAAGGTCTTCTCCAAAAATATGGTGTTTTCTCAGTCACTTCATAACTGTACCTAAGCTTTTTCTTCTTAGCACTTACCATAGTTTTAATCAATCAAAAATATATGAAATTATTTAATTAATGTTTATCTCCTTGATTAAGTCATGTGTTCCAGGAGGGCAAAGGCCATGTGTTTTTACTTCATGCCTAGCAAAGAGGTGATATTTGATAAATATTTGATGGTTATATTTGGCTACTTAAAAGGTCAAAACTAGCATTTGGGAGAGGTCTGTGATATTTTGACATTAAAACACAGCTCCCCCTGCCCCCAAACTACACACCTGTTAAAATGGCCAAAATCCAGAACATGGACAACACTAAAAGCTGGCAAGGATGTGGCACAACAGGAACTCTCATTCATTGTTGGTGGGAATGCAAAACGGTGCAGCCCCTTTGGAAGACAGTTTGGCAGTTCCTTACAAAACTAAACATACTCTTACTATATGATCCAGGGCTCGTGCTCCTTGGTATTTACCCAAAGGAGTTGAAGACTTATGTCTATTCAGAAACCTGCACATGGATGTTTATAGCAGATTTATTCATAACTGACAAATCTTGGAAGCAACCAAGATGCCCTTCAGTAGGTGAGTGGATAAATAAACTGTGGTCCATGCAGACAACGCAATGTTATTACAGTGCTAAAAAGACATGAGCTACCAAGTGCAAAGACACGGAGGAAACTTAAATGCATATTGCTATGTGAAAGAAGCCAGTCTGAAAAGGTTACAGACGGTATGATTCCAACTATATGACATTCTGGAAAAGGCAACACTATGAAGACAGTAGAAAGATCAGTGGTTGTGAGGGGCTGGGGGGAGAGAAATGGACAGGCAGAGGACAGAGGATTTTTAGGGCAGCGAAACTACTCTGTATGATACTATAGTGGTGAATACGTGTCATTACACATTTTCCAAACCCATGAAATGTATGACACCAAGAGGGAACCCTGATGCGAACAATGGACTCTGGGTGATAATGATGCGTCAGTATAGATTCATCAATTATAACCAACATGCCACTCTGGTGGGGGGTGTCAATAGTGGGGTAAGCTGTGCGTATGTGGGGAGGGGTATATGGGAGCTCTGTACCTTCTGCTCAGTTTTGCTGTGAATCTAAAACTGCTCTAAAAAAATAAAGTCCATTAAAACAAACAAACAAATGAAACAGGTACAGTTCCCCCATGGGAACGGACCAGACTGGACAGGGGTATGAGGGTCCCTGTCACCACCACCCACACACACAGCTGTTGTTCCTCCATGGGGTCTGTTCTCTAGCAAATGGCAAAGGTCTCTGAACTTGGCCCAGACTGCTTCTGTGACAGTGTCGGGGTGGGATGGACTACAGCCCAGGAGGAAAAGTTGGCCGTCCCCTCCGGGTCCTCTCTTGCTCCTGGTCCACCTCACTGGGCCCTCCGCAGTCAACCTATATCCTCTGCTGTCTCCATCACTGCACCTGTCACATGGCATATCTTGGACTCTCTCGCCTCCTGATAACATTAACGACACACAGCTGTCGAGTAGGGTGCATTTGCCCTCTGCCTGTCACTGGGCCACGTCTACAAGTGGGCACAGCCACACCACCATAGAACAGCGGGCTCACAAAGGCACACAGATCTGATTCCAGCTTGGAGAGCCCGAGACCTCCACTGTGACCCTGTACTCCAACTCAAGTTTACCAGAGCTCTGTGCTGGGGGGAGTGTGTGGCAATCAGCCCAGCCAACCTTTCCCATTTTCTATCTTTCATAATTTGAGAACAAAGCCTGTTTGCAGAACAAGCAGAAGATCCTGGTTTACCAAAGCATGGTCAGAAGCTGAGCAGTACTGACATTAATGAAAATGCGGAATCTCAGGCCACACTCCATACCTGCTGACTCAGAATCTGCTTTTCACAAGGCGATTTGTATGCACATTCAAGGTGCATAGAGCTGGACAGAGCAATGACTCTCAAACCTGGAGCACTCCCACCCACGGAGCTTTAAAAACACTGACAGCTAGGCCCCACCCCAGAGATTCCAATGTCATTGATCGGGGGTGGAGCCTGGGCATTTACATTTTCAAGGCTCCCCAGGAGATTCCAATGTGCAGCTGAGGCTGAGAACTCCTATTCTACACACATGATCTCTGTCCCTGTCATCTCTGCTCCTCAGGCCCCTCCCATGTCCTTCCCTACCCAGTACCTCCCTTACAGTGCCACCTCCTTCTCCAACCCTCTCTCTCAGTATTCTCAATCCCCCAGGATGACTGGTGCTAACTAGGTGCTGAGGAAAGTTGGCCTGGATGAGTAGTTCATACTAGATGGTAAATGACTGACTGCCCTGATTTCCTTAGTATTCTCAATCCCCCAGGATGACTGGTGCTAACTAGGTGCTGAGGAAAGTTGGCCTGGATAAGTAGTTCATACTAGATGGTAAATGACTGACTGCCCTGATTTCCTCGAGGTATGTCAGGAGGAGTCCTGACTCAGCCTGATCCATCTTTGGTGACATCCAATCAGCCAGAGAATGTAAATGAAACACTTTGGGAAGAAAAGTCTTCCCTGATCACTCTACATTAGCCTTTCCTACTCAACGAAACTTATTATACAGGAAAGAGTTGTCTACAGCACGACTGAAAGTGTGCTACTAAATTCAGACAGCTGAGCAAAGACCCCTGTGTGTTTATATGTATGGATGTGCACAACTTTGTCTCCTACTGACATTTTTGGTAGGAGGGAAAATGCAAAGCAGGGGAGTGAGTGACAAGTACATCTTTAGAAGCCAGGAGCACAGGCGTGGGGCCAACACTGTGGATGGGAAGATGGGAAGGTCACCATGTCCACAAAAGGAATGAAGCACCACATGAACCACACCTTCGTGGTGACTCTGGTCTCAACAATGACCCTCCCCTCATCCTCATGGGTCATCCCTGGGAGGGTCCAGAGGCTAAGGGAGGGGAAAAAGCTGGACCAAGTTTACTGATCAGATGAGCCGTGGAGGCCAGGACAGAAGCCAGAATCCCAGGCCACACCCCCGCAGCCTGCCAGCGCACCCTCGGCTGTGCTCTCAGGGGAGAAACTGCAGGAAAGCAGTGGCTGCAGCGGGGTGGGGAGCAGCAGTAAGCTCCCAGGTGCAGGTGCAGCCACGTGGTGGACAGGCAAGGGAGCCAGAGACAGAGACACGGAGACAGAGTCAGGGTCTCAGAGACCAAAAAAGAGAAAGCGGCAAAAAGAGATTGAAGAGGAAAGAGAAGCTACATGAGAAAAAGACAAGGGGAATCAGACAAAAGACAGTGGGAGAAGCCAAGACTCCTGTGGTTGGAGATGAGGCTCTGAGGCGGGAGACCCAGGACACTTGGTTCTTGCAGCAGTGAGTCCCCGTAGCACCTGACACCCAGCTTAGGTGCAAATGAAAAAACACAGTGTGTGACTGCTGGGCTCCACCACTCTGGGTCTCTCTCTGGGCTGCCAGCAGGTGGGGATAATTGCCCATGGCTGGAGGTGTCAGATTTTGATGATGAGTGTGAAGCCTGCAGATGACCTGCCTGCAGGGATGCATCCTGTGTGACTAATCACTGGCCAGAGGTGGGAATAGAGTTCTGGCCACTGCAGCCCATCCCAGAATCAAATCCTTGGGGAGGGGACAGGGGGAGTCCTGTCCTCACTCATGGCTGGGGAAGGAAGGCTTCTGGAGCAAGAAGGACGGGCAGCTTGGACGGCTGTAGGCTAGGGGTTTAAGGTCAGTAGGACAGGCTGTTGTCATGGCGGGTGGGGGCACTGCAGAATATGGTTCATGTTCTCCCTTGTACACCACGAATCCAACAAATGCCTTACATGTAAGTTACGAGTGGAACCTCCGGAGCCAGGCTGTCTGGGTTTGAATCTGCTTCTTACTAGCTGGGTGACTCTGAGCTTGTTACCTAACCTCTCTGTGCCTCCCTTTCTTCTATATGATAGAAATAGTAAGTAATAATAGTGTCTAGGGGCTATGAAGATTTAATGGGTGAATATAGTAAAGCATTCAGACCAGTCCCTGCTGTCACACAGGAAGTGCCACGTGCTTGTTGCACCACCCTGGTCACTGCTGTTCATCTCAGCACTCTACATGTTTAGCACTGGGCTAGTGACCCAGACAAGGGACGCCCACACTTCCACGTGCTTCCTTTCTGGTGGGGGAGCCAAAAAGCATCCAGATGATTTCAGAGATGGTGAGCACCATGAAGGAAATAGAACAGGGGGCCACGACAGAAGGGGACTGGGAAGGAGGGAGCTACTATGGTCAGGGTGGTCGGGTGGGCCTCCCCGTCTGTCCAAGGAGAGATCAAACACCAAGAAGGAGGGAGCCGTGCAGCGTTCCGGGAACAGCATTTCAGGCACAGGAGACAGCAGGTGGAAAGGCTGTGAAGGAGGAATGAGCTTCAAGCATCAGGAACAGAAAGACGGCCAAGCAGTGAGCGAGGGAGGAAGTGCGCTGGAGACAACGGCAGGGAGAGACAGGGTCGTGGAGGGCCTTGGAGGGCATGGCCGGGACGCGGGTTGGACTCTGGGGAGTGTTAAGCAGGAGAGAGGTAGGACCTGACCAGGATTTCTCAAAGACAGCTGGCTGCTGGGCGGTGAGCGGATTCTGGGGTGTGGAGCAGGCAGAGGAAGCAGGAGTTGAGCCCTCTGGACAACTAGGACCTGACCAGGATTTCTCAAAGACAGCTGGCTGCTGGGCGGTGAGCGGATTCTGGGGTATGGAGCAGGCAGAGGAAGCAGGAGTTGAGCCCTCTGGACAACCCTGGGAGACAGATTTTTTAGGATGAGGAAAGTGAGGCTCAGAGAGTGGCTGCAGGATGAAAAGGGACAGAGAAGGAAGAGTGACAGCTGTCGTTTATGGAGCGTTTATGGCGCACCAGGCTCGCTTGCTTTCGCTGGTGCCATTTTACAGAAGGGGTTATAACCCGAGGCACCCAGCTGACGTTGGAGCGCTGCAGCCAGGGGGCAACTGGCTCCAAAGCCCACGCCCTATGCACTGAGGCAGCCCTCTGCTAGTGCTGGGGGTAGCAAGCAGGTGGAAGTGCCCACTGCAATGGGAGCAGGTTTGTTCAATGTCAGAGGTGGCGCTGGAGGAAAATGGCTTTGTGATGTGCTTGAGGTCATTTACATAACTTGAGAAGACACCTACTTGTCCTACCAAATTTTTGTTCTACCGAAAGTTCACTCTGGGTTCATAGATGCTGTCACTTATCCCCATGACTCAGAATCTGTCTCTTGCAGAAGGCAAGCACTATCAGTTCAAAGCATGGACTTATTTTGACTTTTTTTCCACTTGACATGAACTTTGCAGCTGTGTCAGAAAACCAGTCAGTGTGGGTCTGTTCAGACATATCCCATGCATCATTCCTGCCACCTGCCCCCTGGAAAGAGCTTCTCCTGATGTCTTATCAGGGAGCTAGCCAGGGGCCTTAGGGAACTTACAGTCGCATGTCTCACTGTCTACCACTGCACTCTGTGAAGTCACACGTGAGCTTGTAGATTTCTGCGTAGTAGAGTTGAAAAGTCTTACTGTCGGGTAGAAAAGCTAATCATAAGGGTTACTTTATTGCCCTGTACAATATCAACCAACTCTGCATTTAACTTTGTAATTTTATTTCAGTGTTCTCTGTCTCTCATTGATTATAAGCTCTCAGCTCCTCAGACTCTCCTTGAAACAACTTTACCATCCTGCTGGTTCTCTTATTAATGAGTTAAATAAATCTTTGGCACATAATCAATTTATATTTGTATGAGAGTGATTTTTCTAACTTTTAAAAAATTATTCTGTGAGGGCCGGCCCGGTGGCGCACTGGATAGTGCGCCGCTTGGGAAGCGCGGCGGCG
>NW_007730993.1:102585-103307 GCF_000696425.1 Galeopterus variegatus | reverse complement strand
AAAAATTATTCTGTGAGAGTATTTTTATCTTCATTGTGCAGATGAGAACACTGGGGATCAGAGAAGCTAGTGAACTAGCTGAAGTGCACAGAGCCAGCAGGTGCACAGGCAGGTTTTGGACCCCTGTCAGTCAGATGCCGAAGCCCCTGGTCCAACTGCCTTGCAGTTCCCAAGTTGAAAGGGGCCTTAGGAATGATCTGAGCAAACTCCTATATTTTACAAGAGAGAACTAACTCTGAGACCAAGAGTGGCGAGAAGTCTTGCTCACAATCACACGCTGATAAGGGACAAAGGGTGACCTCCACTGAAGACGTTTCTCTGCTAGCTGTTGCCTCCTCTTCTTACATGTATCCCAGGTCTTTGCTTAATCCAGGCCACCCACAAGGAGCAAGAAAGAGTGACCACCATACAATGAAATCTGTGAATAAGGGGCTGCCTTCACTTTCTCACTGCAGCAAGGCTTCTCTAGACAAGTCCCTCCTGAGACTGTCGAGCAAGGCTCTGAGCCAGAGTCCCCAGAGCTCTGGATGTCCAAGGATGGGCTGCCCAAGGTCTGAGCATCCCCCAAAACTGTGTGCAAATTTTGCATATGTGCATGGCACATCCAACTCTAAGGGATCTGTGACCCCAGAAAGGTTATGTACCCTGCTTTGAGAGATTGCCTCCAGAAAGCCCCTGTTAGAAGTGAACGAGCTGCGTGGGAAGCCTAACACATTCATCTC
>NW_007730993.1:101278-102037 GCF_000696425.1 Galeopterus variegatus | reverse complement strand
GCTGGTAATAACCTATAGAGGCCATGCCAAAGGCAAGATCCAAACATAATAATAAAAATAATAGCAGCTAATGCTTCTGAGCCCTTTACTATGTGCCAGGCTCTGTGCTAATGCTTTGCATACCTCCCCCATTCACTCCTCACAACAGCTCCACGAGGCCACTGTACTATTGTTAGCTCCATTTCACATATGGGAAAAGCGAGGTTCAGAGAGCTTCAGTGACTTGCCCAAGGTCACAGAGCTGGGGCGTGCAGTCCACAGTGTAGGCCAGGTCTGTCTTAATCCACATCTTAACACTGCATGCACAAAACACTGCTCTCCCTGGATTCATGGGAGAACTGGCAGAGGAGAAAGCCAGAACAAGGATGAAGAAACTGTTAAGTGGGGTGAGAAGACAGTGCAGCAGTCAGAAGACATAGCTTGTGCTGCAAAGCTCTGCTGGGACAGCATTTATGAGACCTGGGAGGGTAGTGGAAAAGGGAAGAGGAGAAGCAGCAAGATGCAGCAGAGGTTGCCAGTTGTTCCCAAGCAAAATCTATTCTCCCCTTTTTCCTTCCTCCTACAACTGTGATTTCACTTGGCCGGCAAGGTGCCCAGATGAAAATGACATTTCTTACTTCCCTTGGATATAGGAATGGCCAAGAAAATGTAAGCAGAAGTTGCTGAATGAGAAAGCTTCCAGGAAATCTCTGTAGAGGAGGCTGACTCTTAGGGCAAGTGACAAGGGAGAGTAGGAGGACACACACAAGAAGTGATGTT
>NW_007730993.1:100638-101077 GCF_000696425.1 Galeopterus variegatus | reverse complement strand
CCTTTTTCCTTCCTCCTACAACTGTGATTTCACTTGGCCGGCAAGGTGCCCAGATGAAAATTACATTTCTTACTTCCCTTGGATATAGGAATGGCCAAGAAAATGTAAGCAGAAGTTGCTGAATGAGAAAGCTTCCAGGAAATCTCTGTAGAGAAGGCTGACTCTTAGGGCAAGTGACAAGGGAGAGTAGGAGGACACACACAAGAAGTGATGTTAAAATGTGAATGAATGCTAGAGAAGCTGGCGACTGCAAAGATAGGGATTTTCGGAGGGTGACAAAAACCACCTGGCAGAGAGGGCTGCTCCAGCGCTGAGACTGTCGGTCACTTTGCAGAAAGGCAGCAGGGTTATAATGCTCCCAGAGGATCCCTTTCATTCCATCTGGAAGAAAGGCCAATGTCCCAAAAGCCTATTGGCCTGTGGGAATAATTTAAGGGAG
>NW_007730993.1:99869-100323 GCF_000696425.1 Galeopterus variegatus | reverse complement strand
CATCTGGAAGAAAGGCCAATGTCCCAAAAGCCTATTGGCCTGTGGGAATAATTTAAGGGAGGAAGTTCCAGAGCTAGTGCTGGAGCCAGACCTCCCAGAAGTAGAAATAACCACTCCTTCTTTGAGATACTTCCATTTATTTGGCAAATGTCAAAATTAATATGCAAATCTACATCCACGATGAGAATGGTGTCCCTTAAAGGTGGCACCCTTTGGCAGTGCACAGCCTGCACAATTGTACAGACACCCTGCACAGCTGTCTGGAACCACCACACCTGTAGCGACTGCATGGCTCCAAAACTGGCTGAATGCTATGCTTGTAACGATGTCCCAGCCTTATTGAGCGATGATTACGTGAGACCATGTGGACCCTGATTAAGCAGGTGCTCAGACTTGAACGTTGCATTCTGAGAAAGGATGTAACGTCAAGTTTGAGCACCTGGGTTAAATGTCA
>NW_007730993.1:96524-99707 GCF_000696425.1 Galeopterus variegatus | reverse complement strand
AGCCTTATTGAGCGATGATTACGTGAGACCATGTGGACCCTGATTAAGCAGGTGCTCAGATTTGAACGTTGCATTCTGAGAAAGGATGTAACGTCAAGTTTGAGCACCTGGGTTAAATGTCATTCATTAGGAAAATGCAGCTGTGTGGAGCAAGTGACAGCGGCACTAGACCAATAATTGCCTGGTCTGATAAGCACCAAGCACCGTGTCTAGGGAGAAATCAGACTCTAATAAGAATTTGTGGAATACATCAATCTATGACTAAATGAATGGGGGAATGAATATCTTTGAATTTTATTACAATTAGTTAAAGCTACTTTATGTTATTTAATTGTTTTTTTTCCCCTTTGGTGGGAAGAACTTTTATAATTTATGGAATTATTTTAAATAAATAAATGCAAATGAGTACATCACAATAAATAAATTATTACAATTTTCATTCCCTACCCCTGCCCCTGACCCAACTGCCAAAGAAAGAAGAAAGAAACCTAACTGAACTGCACCCACGCTTTCCAGCCAGAGGCCAGCTTCTGACCTCCCCACATCTAATGCTGTTCTTGTGAACCAGCTGCTATGGCTCCCTGTAGCTTCCTCTTGGGGACCTGGGGCCTTCTACATCCCTTTTGCCCCTTGCTTCATCTCACACCTTCAGATGCCAATTCTGGGATAAGAGAGGAGAAACTAGCTGTCCCTAATGAAGAAAGGGGTCGGGCTGGATCACGTGCCAGGGGGATTCTTCATGAGAAGTACTGAAGCTCACCTGTCTATGCTGACCAGTTCCCAGAACCAGTTCCCAGGGCTGGGGCAAACCACCACACTGTGGCGGGAAGAGAAGGAACAGCCACACTGGTCGAACTTGCATTTGTGCCGGGCACTGTCGTGGGCATCATGCTGATGTGGAAGAATGCTCTGGGTTCAGAGGTCCCTCCTGGACCTCACCTGGTGCTTTGCTTTATTCCCAGCCACCAAACAGAGCAAGTGAGGCCAGCAGCCGCCCCTCTCCTGCCACTACTTTGGTGTGCTGGGGACTCTGATTTCTAGCACCCGTTAGAATTTCAGCCCAGCAGACAAAACAGCCAGCTGTGGCCAGAGCTCAGGGACCCAGCCAGCTGTCTTCTGCGTTCCCTTTTCCAAACAAAATTTGAGATGTCACTTTTTTTTAATGCACAGAAAAGCTGAGAAAAGAAAACAAGCATTTCCTTCCTATCCATCTCTGCTTCCCACCCCCGCTCACCACTTGCCAGAAACTAGCCTTGATATCGCCCTGTCATCTTTCCCCTGAGCCCCCCACCATCTCCCTAGTCTGACAGCGTTCCCACCTCCTCCTGCCCTCCCTACCACGCTCTGAGCTCACCTCTGGCGAGCTGCCTTGCCAGGCTTATTTTTAACAGCTCTGATTGAAGCTGGGATCCCGCTGACATTTACACTCCCTCATCATTACCAGCTCGAAGCTTCCAGCAGCCAAGCTAAAAAGGCTTTGCAGAGCCCAGAGCGGGAGGGGCTGGGAATGAAATGTCAGGGGTTCTGCATCCTACCTCTTGTGGAGATGCCCCCCACCTGCCCGCAGCACGGCCGCCCACCCCAGCTTGACCCCAAGAAGGGGAGGGGAGAGGCCCTCCCCCAAGCAGGCCCAGCTCCCAGGGACCAGCAGTTTTCTCGCTTCTAGTAATCACATCTTTTCTTCCAAGAATCAGGACACGTGGTGTGATTTAGAAATGCATGGATGTGAAAAGACTCATAGAGGCAGAAAAATTAAATCCTATTTAGTTTCGTATTTAATGAGAGCCACCAACAAGCCCCTCCTGGGCGGCTATATCCTCATTTGCACAAATTTAAACCGCCCAACCATCCGTCTGCTGAACTTACAGCCTTCCTGCTCATCTCTGCAGTTCTGTAATATCCAAAGCACCGATTTTCTCCTAGGGATACTGGGAGGATGAGATGAGAACACAGGCAGGTCGTGGTCCCCTGCCATGTGTGGTGCCCTGGCCGGGGGCCTCTCAGCACCCACTGCGCCCAGGCCGTCCTCTCGCCCAGGGGTCTCCATCATCCTGCACATCAGACTCGTGCATCAAATGCCACATCCACCTCTCATCCTTCAAGTTACCAAACTGTTGGGCCTGAGAAAGAGGAGACCCAAGAGCAAGAAGTGCCTCTGCTTTGCTGTCTCAGAAGAAATTCATGGTGGTATTTTATGTCTGTTCGGTAGGTCAGAGTTCATGAGAATGCATCTGGTTCATTTTGAAATTCCAGTGGGAGAAGGTCTCAGATACTACGAAATAATTTACTCCTGGGTCATAGAGGCAATAATTTTTACAGAGAAAGCATTTCCAACTCGATGCACCAAACTGTCAATTCATTAAGAAGCTGGGGTTGGGGGGAGGGGGGTTGGTTAGAGGTGAGAACGATGCCTCTGTTGGGAGAAATTAGCTGTTAAAAACATAGAAAGGACACTTACCATTTAGATTTCTTTTTTGTTTGTTTACTAAAACTGTCTTTCTTTGCCTACATGGACACTAGTACAAAAGCAAACAATTAAGCATTTTTGATAGTAGATTTTTTTAAGTATCATACATCTCAAGAAGCCCCCTCCAGGAAGTCTTCCTTGATCTATCCACTCTGATCATTCATTTATTTTGTGATCTTGCAGCACTTCGCTATATGGTCTGGTCTGCAATCCACTGCATCCCAAGCAAAACATTAAATTTCTTATTATTTCCAGTATGCAAGGAAGGCCTTCCCCAGCCATACACTGCCTATGGGCAGCCATTGGGCCTTGTCCTTATTTGCCACTCCCTATGAAGAGAAGTGACAGGCTGTGTTTGGTTTGTCCACTTCTGCACACACAGCTGCAATCACCAACCTAATGACTTTGTTAATATTATCATTCCGATATACCACTTCAAGTGAATCAGGAAGCCCACTTTATGGTTCAATTTGCAAAATTCTGATCACCCTGCCAGCTACCAAGTGTCTGGAAAAACCAGTAGGCTTGAACCGTCACAGCTGGAACAACGATTCCCCAAGTGTCTTCCACATAAACGAAAGCGGCCAGCTTGTGCAAGGGCTGCAAATATATATACGGACCCTGCCTTTGTTCTCACGGAGCACACAACCTAATTTCGAGAAAACAGTGACATGGACAATCCTGAAAGCTAGGAATTCTGGAACGCTCACTACGTT
>NW_007730993.1:85682-96066 GCF_000696425.1 Galeopterus variegatus | reverse complement strand
AGTAGGCTTGAACCGTCACAGCTGGAACAACGATTCCCCAAGTGTCTTCCACATAAACGAAAGCGGCCAGCTTGTGCAAGGGCTGCAAATATATATACGGACCCTGCCTTTGTTCTCACGGAGCACACAACCTAATTTCGAGAAAACAGTGACATGGACAATCCTGAAAGCTAGGAATTCTGGAACGCTCACTACGTTCTGTGCACCATCCCACTTCCTCTCTACAAAAGCCCTGTTACTATGCCCAACTCAGAGCTGGGGAACAGAGGCTTGGGCCGGTGGTAACTTGGACAACACCACACCGCTGGGAGGGGAGGCAGGGCCAGGTTTTCCACTCACACACGCGGACTCCAGAACCTACGTCTTGACCGAGATGCCATCTCCAGCATCTCAGACCACGAGTAGGACTAGCACTCAGAACCCACAGATAGAGCTGCACGGACAAATGGGCCATCGGTGGGAAGTCTAAGAGGAGAAAGCCCTGGGCTGGAGAGGACTGGGAGAGCCTCAAGAGTGAGGCGAGGGCTCTGGGGGGGACGGCAAGGATTAGGAGAGGCAGAGGGGTGAGCTGAGGTGGGAAGCCCGCGAGTGAGGTGAGGGCTCTGGGGGGGACGGCAAGGATTAGGAGAGGCAGAGGGGTGAGCTGAGGTGGGAAGCCCGCACGTGCAGCGGGCCACAGCTGAAAAGGCTGTGCCCAAGTGTGTGCAGAGAAATGAGCCAGAAGGGGCCTGGGGGGCGCCGTGTGCCAGGGGCCCTTGAACACCACGTGAGGAAGGTGGACTTGAGCCCACAGCCACAGGACTGCTGGAGATTACTGAAAACAGACAGACCAGATCAGAGTGATGTCTTAGGGAGATGACACCCGGCACCTGGTAAGGATGGCTGCAAGATGTCTTGTCCTTAAAGCACTAATGATGGGGCTCCCAACTCGGAAGGCCCTGGCTTCCCCCAGGTATGAACAATGTCTGGGGATGCAGGGGGCAGGAGGATCAAAGTGGCTAGCAGCAGGAGCTCTGCAGTTGGCCTTGCTGAGTGACCCTGGGCAAAACATGTAGCCCCTCTTGTCCCGTTTCCTGAGCAGTAAAGCAGGGGTAATAAAATCCTAGCTCCCACACGCAGTGATGTTGAAGAACCGAATAAGCTACCGTGTATGAAGTCCCCCTAAGCGCCTGGCTCAGTCCCCCTAAGTCACTGTTAGCCATCATCACTACAGAAACAGGGAGGCTGGGAGGGAGGTCCCGGGAGGCGTCTGGTTTGGGGAGACGCTGTGGCTGCCCCGCTCTCAGAAAATGGGGAATGTGCAAAGGGCTAAGGAGAGCAGCCAGGGTGGTCGTCTTGACTGAGGGTTCCCGGGAGGAAGGGAAGGCTGAAGTCACAGAAGGGCGTGAGATCTCGGGAGGGGTTTCAAGGCCTGCACAGGACCAGACGGGGCCTGCAGAGGGATGTAGGCAGCACAGGCACCACCCACCACACGCCCGCCCCACCTCGACCCCCCAGAGCAGCAGGTTCAACGGCATCTGAAGGGGGCCCCTGCCCCCTGGGAGTTTCCGAAAGCCAAAACTGCACAGAGGGAATAAGACTGTCCAGGGGGCAGAGGCCAGGAGCAGTTACTGGATCTGTTGTGCCTTTGGCTGGGTGTCCATCTGTCTGTCTCTGGCTGCCACTAGCTCAGCCCATTTCCATCTCTGCCTGTGGCCCGGGCTTGGCCCTCCTTTTCTGGACACACGTGCACATGTTAGGTATGCAGGGAGGGTGCTTCCAGTCTTTTCTTTCACTTTTTCTTTTCCAGCAAATCCAGTCTGATGGTCCTCGGGTGGCCACCCTGACCCAGAAGCTGGGAAAGGCAGTCCCAGAAAGAGATGGAAGCTCTGGCAGCTTCTTGTCTGGGGAAGCAGCAGACCCCAGGCTGTTGCCCTGCAGCACCTGGTTGCCGTGAAATGGAATTAATACATGAAAATCAGGAGAGAAGCCAGCCCGAGGCACCCCAGTCACAGCTCTGACAGAACTGACAGCTAATTAGAAAGCTCCATTTGAGCCTCACGTTGAAAAGCCATTTAATAATTAAATGTCTTATCTGTATTTAAAGCCCTTTGACAATATATACTTAGAGTGTGGCCAGATAACCAATTTTCTCTCTTCCATCACCCTAAAAGACACAATATTTGACTCCAGGCATCTCCCCCATTGACAATAAGTGACATTATGTCACACGATTTGAATCAGGAAGTCTTGCAGTGTCGGGGGACGCTTCCTCCTGACTCTTGGATTGATGCAGCACAGAGACGCCAGCTCAGAAACATGCTTAACATGAATATGTCCCTTCAGAAGTCACTGAGCTGGGACAGAGCAGCAAGGAGTAGGTGAGGGGACCCTCAGCCTAGCAGGGAAGGTACAGCAGAAACAGTTCACCTGAGAGCAGCCAGGGGTGCATTGCCTCTAGTGCAACAACAAAAAATTTAATAATAAATTATGTATTCATTCATTAAAATAATAAAAATAAAACAATAAAACCAATGTTAAAAGTTGGTCCACTTTTCATCATCACCATGTGCTGGCAATTTTAAAGAATGTCAGTGATAAAATACTGCTCCCCACTACGAAGGAGGCTCCCGCTGCCACCCCCTTGGCACGCCACTGCCTCTGCCTTAGGTAACCGCAGCACAAATGGCCTGGAAGCCACAAAGGAGACACAGGTTTTAGATGAAAGGAAAGTGCTGCCACATGTTTAAGGGATGGTACAGACGTCCCATGGGCACAGTCTGCCCACCCGCAGGAGCGGGAAACTCTAAGGGAAGGGACCTTGGTCTGGTCCAATGGAGCGGCTCCCCTTCACGCTGGCAGCAGCGCCATAATGTCGCCAGTGTCCCCAGGCAGGCTGAGGAAGCCATGCAGAACTATCGGGGGAGAGTAATTCCCAGAGGCACAGTCAGAAGCCTCCACCAAGAGGTGGAGACCAGATTCAGTCAAGGGAGAGTCGAGGACATTCCTGTTTGGGACACAGATGAAGCATCTGGAGAAGAGCAGAAAGGGAGGCCCGGAGTCAGTGCGCTGAGTCCTCCCACTGTTTGGGTGGAGCTCTCCTCCCAGGACAGCCCAGAACACTGCTACTGCCTCATGCCCAGAGCAGCCTCCCAGAGAGCAGAAGTCTGCACTTTCACCTCTCCTTCTGGAAGCTAAATTCCCCTGGTTTCTCGTGAGGTTCAGAGGAGCCAGTGAAACCCCAGACAGGGAGTGCACACACAAAAGAAAGAGGACCTGGAAGGGAATTTAAACATGAGCTTGTTTAACTCTCTCTTCTGGCAGATGAAAAAAAGCCCAGACAAGTTAAGCGGCTTCTCCAGCATCACCCAGCTGGTTAGCTGCTGCTGGGAAGCAATATGGTATCGCAGAGGCATTGCAGCCAGCAAGTTGTGGATTCAGATCCTACCCTCATCTGGCAGCCCTGCCATGTGGGAGGCGCCACACACACTTCCCAGCCTAAGACAGCAGCTTGGCCTGGTGGCTGGACTGACTGTGAGCAGCCAAACAGGCACCCCAGTACCAGGCAGCAATAGCCCTGCTTTGGGGATGGATATGAGTCTGCATTTCTGGGGGGCTGAAGCAGGACCCCCCTTGAGTCACAGTCAATAAGACCAAATATCTTTCCCATAGAATCACTGCCTGGATCATCAGTAAACTCAGGAGTGTCAAGGGACTTGGAAAGTACTAACTGTACCTCTCCTAGCTGTGCTCCTGCTCCCCCTTCTCCCGGGTTCAACAGTTGCCTCTCAAAGGGTGGTCCCCAGCCCAGCAGGGTCAGCATCACCTGGGAGCTTGCTGGACAAGCAGAAGCGCAGGCCCCTCGTGGACCTACTGAATCAACACCTGCATTGACACAGAGCCCAGGTGCTGCAGATGAACGTAAAAGCTTAGGAGGTACTGGTCTAGGGCACCGTGGGGACACCCAAAGGTGACATCTTGGAGACAGACCAACATCTGGACACCATCAGAGGCCATCACAGACTGTCCTTCACTGGCCATGTGACATGTCACCACCATCGCTCTGTAACAGTGGCACAGGGGAGGATGGGGGAGGTCCAGCTTGGCCACAGCTCGGGTGGAGAGGTACCGAGGTTTAGACGATGGCAAGCTCAACATATGCTCCAGTGTCAGATGTCACAATGCAGTCACCAAGCTAGGAAACCTGCTTTTTACAGTGTCTGGGAGTACAGGCTCTGGGGACCCACAAACCTGGCTCTGCATGCCTGCCCTTCACTGCGCGCTCTGGGACCTGCTGCACGTCCATTCAGGTCTCCAGGACCATTCCCACATCTCCACTGCAACATAAGGACTCTAGGAGATCCTGGATGTGGGGAGCTGGCACTGGCCTCATCCCTGGTGGGTGCTCAGAGGAGTAACAGCTATGATTATGATTCCGGGGGCTGCAGGACCAAATATCCTCAGGCAGAGCCAGGTGACTGGGGGTTGCAAGTTCCAGGATGGCAGGTTGGGCTTAGTCCATGGAAGAACCAATGAGCACATTCAGCCATGCAGGTGAGAGATGGCCGCCGCATGGGCAGCGAGCTCTGCAATAGCAGACATTCAGCCAGCATGGTACAATATGGCGGGGCATTCGGGAAAGGGATTCTGCATTGGGGGCAGGGAGATGAGATGGGGAGTCAGGTCTTGCCTCATTTCTGCTGCTCTATGGTAAGGCTGCCAGCCTCCCCCAAGATCCCAACAGATGTCTCCTGCTTCCTCTCTCCTTGCAGCAGAACAGATAAGGACAAAGGTGTGCTAGAGTCAAGGCCACAAACCTGCCTAAAGCCCCCAACAGTCTTTCCCAGCAGCAGCTTCCAAGCAACTCCCGACACCCTCCCACCAGGTAACCAAAGAACGTACATTGGTCTCCGTAGTAACCACTTCCAAGGCCCCTCGGTGATGATTTTAACAAGCTTCCAGCTCTCTCTCCAAACTACCTAATTTTTACAACAATCATACTCTCTTTCTCTCCTCTAAACGTTCGTTTTAGCACATTGAACAAAACACAGTGTGATTTCCAAAGCAAGTTAGACAGCGATTTCTTTACAAAGTGCAATGCTCTCCATTAATGAACCCGGTGGGAATGAAGTTTCTTCTAACAAAGACATCGTTAAAAACAAAGCCAGGAAAAAACTCACACAGCCCCTAAATGGAAGCTGCAAGTGTTGTCACACAGCCATGACCACAACAAGGGAGTGGGGTTCCGTGGATGGTGTAGAGGTGGGCAGGCGCCAGCCCACCTCACTGGTGACCTTGCCCAGTTACTTGACCTTCAACTTAGTTTCCTTGTCTGCAAAATGGGAATAATAATAGACAACTCCTAAGGTGGGAGTGCAGATTACAGATCATTCACGCATTCAATAAACATCTGTTGAGCACCTACTGTGCACCAGGCACTGTCTTGGTGGTGGGATACAGGAACCAGTCCTGCCCTCAGGGAGCTTACGTTCCAGCGGAGGAGGAAGAGCTACATAATATAAGGGCATAGGTGGTAAGTGCTGCAAAGAAGAAAGCAGTGTGAGGGGATAGAAGGCACTGGGGTACAGGTGGGAGTAATTTTTTCTAGGTTGGTCTTTGAGCAAAAACCTGAAGGCAGGGAGGGAGCAATCCCTGTAGAGTATCTGGGAGAAAGAGTATTCTAGGCAGAGGGAACAGCCAGTGTGATGGTCCTGAGGTGGCAGTGTGCTCGGTGTTCAAGAAAAAGCAAAAAGCCCAGGGAGGCTGGAGTAAGACAGGGGCAGAGTGGCTGAGAATGAGGACTTTGGATGTCACTCTGGGTGAATCAGGAAGCCATCAGAGGGTTCTGACCAGAAGAGTGACTTAGTTTAGTAAATGGAGGCTGGCCACTTAGCTCACTTGGGAGAGTGTGGTTCAGATAACACCAAGGTCATTGCCAGTCACACACACACACACACACACACAAACGATGCACTTAAGGCACTAAGAACAGTGCCTTGCACATAAACGTGTTCAGTTAACGTTAGCAATTGTTACACATCACCCCCTCGGTTTCCATCTGGTCACCCCACACACATGCAAATGGACATGCCCATTCGAAACCTGTCAATAACACCCCTCTACCTACTGAGGGGGTCCCAAGCCCTTCAGTCTGGATTCCAGCTCCTCTGCAGGAAGGCCGCATCCACCCTCCAGCCACCACACAAGCCCAGCGGCAGCCTCCCTGAGTCCGCAGGTCTTCCCTCTCTGCTCGCACCGGTGCAATTCCCTTCTCCCCGAAGGCCCTCTCCTCTCAGCACCTCCTAACATCCCACCCCATGTCACAGCCCATCTCAAAGGCCACTTCCCCCATGAGAGCTTCCCTCACGTATCCCAGAGCAACTCATGCCTCCACTGCTAGCACGCATGCTGCTCCACTCACGGGAGTCTCGTCCCCCCCCCAAACCCCACCTCCTACCCTGTCACCACTCATGAGAGGGCGACTTGTCAAGCTCCTCTGCAGGGCTTGGCCTAGGCACTAAATAAGCCATTATTAAGCTCAGCTGCATAACATAAATAAACGCCCAGCTCCTATTTGGCCCCATCCACTGGACAGAGACCTGGCCAGTACTCAGCCAAGCTGTTGAGGTGGCAGAGGTGGCTTCCTCCAGCCTGTCCCAGGGACCAGCATGACTATAAATGGGAAAAAGGGGGGGGGGGCATTCCCTTTCCTTAGCATACAAAAGTTCAACAGACAAAAATAAATCTAACAACTGCTTAGTCCCATCCACGAGCTAAGCTCAAAGTCTTTGACCCTTCTCTGACCACAGCTGCAAGTCAGTACTTGACAAGATAAAAACAGGCCACCATAAAGAGGATGAGAAGATTCAAGATCTCTGCCCAACACCACACACCCACACAAAAGGCCTAGCCTGGCTGCCTGGCCATGAGTGAGCTCTTGCATCTGGAGAGAGGGCACCTTTCACACATCAAGGAGGCCCAGGAACAGCAAAACCAGATGAAAAAGAATCTGAGGCCCTCCTTGCAAAGCCAGTAGTAGGGAGCGCTTTGGCTATGTCACAGGGGCCTCCAATGACTGCGGTGTAATGAGGGCAGGAACATAAGTCGCCATCCCTGTATTTACAGAAAACATATTAAAGAGTGCTGAACTCCCACGTGGCTTTCTGAAGCAGGCAGAGATAGCAGATCAAACAGGGGTCAGAATCTTCTAGATGACTGCCTAACCAGGTGCAGATAAATCACAGGAACACAGAGCATCTCTGGAGAGTCTTGATTAAAGGAACTCAAGGGGAAAATGCGGCCAGGACACATAAGCTGTCATTACCCGCAGCCCCTCAGGGTGGTTCCGCCTCCTCTTCTCAAATCATTTCACCAGGTTGGTCCTGGCCTAGTCCCTGCCCAGGGTCAAGATCCCAGCAGACAAATCAACCAGCCAGAGAAGTGACCAGCACCCAGAATCTGATCCAAAGGCCTTTGTCATGGGCACAATTAGCTGGATGCCAGGGGAAAGCCAAGCAGGAAGTGAGGACACAGAACAGAAGCTCGTGGTGAGCAGGTGGACGTCCACTGGCTCTTCTTTCATTTGCTTTGCTTTCGTCTGCAGCTTCTGCTCACCCTACTCCCCATTGCTAACCCCAACTTTTGTTTGGGGATCCATCCCTCCCCCACTCTGCTCTTGTAGTCAGGTGGAGATGATTCAACTCCTAGCTCCAGGGCTGGCCCATCATTTCCCGGGCTATAGGGATTGGCTCAAGATGGGCATAGAATCCCATCAAAGCCAATATGATGGTGTGTGGCTAACATTCATTTCTGGTGACTTGGAGCTAAGGCCACGTCAAGCCTTCAGCTGACATAGCCATCTTGAAACATGCATGGAAAAAGTGCCAAGAATCAGGCCAACATGGAAGAGATTAGAGGGAGGAAAAGAGAGAATTAGGGCCGGCCTGGTGGCGCACTGGATGGTGCGCCGCTTGGGAAGCGCGGCGGCGCTCCCGCCCGAGGGTTCGGATCCCGCATACGGACTGGTTCCCGCTCACTGGCTGAGCGAGGCGCGGGAGCAACGCCGAGGGTTGCGGTCCCGTTGCCGGTCCCCGGTCTGGTACGGGGGCAACACTGAGGGTTGCGATCCGTTGCCGGACACAGAAAAAGACAAAAGACAAAAAAAAAATAAATAAATAAAAGAGAGAATTAACTAATTTAATTAACAAGTGAATGAATGAATGAATGAATCTGGGCCCTGGTAAATCATTTGAGCCCCTGACCAGGCTTCATCTGATTCAAACTCAGGTCTGCCAGTCTCCAAAGGAAGGAAGCTAATGTGTACTGAGTGTTTATTGCTGGGCACAGTGCAAATGTTATTGCACTTAATTCCTGCAATAACCCTGTGAGGAAGACTTTATTTCCCTCTTATCCTTATTTGTAAATAGGAAGCAGGTTAAAGAGGTTTTTCACTTGCCCAAGTCAGGCAATTTACAAGTGGTGGAGACACAATTTAGAAACCAGGGGTTGGTCACCCCCAGGCTATGATCTTTGTACTGTGCCACTCCACCCTCTGGGCGAACAGGCCAGAGTTCCAGAGAGGGAGTGGCAGAGTTCACATTTTGATAACTGAACCCAAGGAGGGGCCACCAGCAAAGTGTCTGCTTGCGGGACTGATTGGCAGAGTGCTCTTTGGGAGAGAAATGCCACGTCTGCTGGGACATGCTTCAGAATGATCTCTCAGGGCTGCAGAAAACAGCCAAAGAGCAGCTGATAAGAGCACACAGTAATCCCGATTAATCCATACAGAGTTGGCAGGAATCTAAACTCCCTGCACAGCAGCGATCTGAGCTACCAGGTACAATTGCAAGAGGGAGCCCTGAGGGCCCTCCAGGGTGTTTGCCAAGGGCACAGGCCCAAAGCCCGAAAAGGCACCAAATGGGAACACTATCAGGAAGGTGTCAGAAACAAAAAACAAGGCATCTCACACAGGGGAAGTACCCACCGCAGCTGCAGCGGCCCCCTGGAGAGGCACTTACCTGCACTGTCCAGCTCACCTGCTGCTGAGAGGTCAGATGAAATGGCACATGACAATGTGCCTTGTCAACAGTGATGTGTTGTAAAATGTGAAGCAGTGGCCTTATTTTAACTCTATGAGCAGTTTGTAGAGACTCAGCCTCCTTTGTTAAAATAAATATGGTCTCTGCCCAGGCAGGACAGGATGGCTTGCCAAAGGATGCCACCTCTATTCCCTGGGTCTCACCTTCTCTCTGGGTACCACATATCCTTACTGTACCACACAAGCCCCCATGGGTCTGCGATTCCACTTGACATTGGAGCCCATTTGGTCAAGGACCAATTCCCATTCTCCAAGATCTCACTCTTCACTGCCCAGAGAGGAATATTCTAAGAATACTAAAGGAGAAACCGAGGAAATAGCAAAGAAACACACAAGCAGCCTCCTCCAAGGTCTGACTGGGAAAGCTCAGGCCCCCACCCTGCTGAGGCCCTGTCCAAGGCTCGAAGACCCCACCCCATCCCACATGCTGCCATCCCGGCTGAGACATGGGTGGGCCAGGTGGAGGGCAGCGAGCCCACTCACAGGGCCAGCCCTCAGGAGTCAAGCAGGGGCCGGGCTGGGGACAAGGAGGTGGCCCCCCACCCCCCACTGCAGAGGCGAGCCTTGTTCTCACCACCCACACTTGGTGCCCATTTCGCCCACGCAGAGGAGGAGAAGACATGCTAAGGGTTGCTAACACGGGGGCAGGACCAGAGGCACTGTGTGATGAGAGATTGAAGGGATGAGGCTTGGTCTGGGGGAAGACAGAGCCCTCAGTGAGGTGCACCTGTGCCCGGCTCTCTCCCACCTTGCCTTGGGGCGTTTGCCCACGCCCTTGTCCCCACCCGCCCACAAGGTCCCTCCTTTGGGAAGTCCTCTGTGACTCCCACCCGTCTCCTCTTCCTCTCTCTGACACCTCCTGCCCCTCCACAAACAGTATTGGACGTGCCCTCCCCTGGGCCTACATCGGCACCCAGTGGGGACCTGTGTGAAGCCCCTTCTGGAAGATAAGAAGCAGGGGAGGTGTGGGTGAGAGGGTGAGCTCTCCTGGGCTGCCTGGGTTTAGGTCCCAACTGTGCCACTCCCTTTATCACTTTAACCAAATCACTCAACTGCTCTGTGCCTTGGTTTTCTCATCTGTAAAATGGGGAGAATAACAGTGCTGAGGAGTGAATGAGATAGTCCACAGGGAGCACTGGGCCCAACGCCTGGCTCACGCAATAAATGCGACTTTTCATGTTTTTAACTTGTCCTTTCCCTCAACCAAATCAAGAGCTCCTCTGGGGACCAGGCTCTGTGTCACCCCCGTCCATGTCCCCAGCATGCAACCAAATCCATCTCCCCAGTGGCGGCAATGGAATGGCCGCC
>NW_007730993.1:83373-85182 GCF_000696425.1 Galeopterus variegatus | reverse complement strand
GTCCATGTCCCCAGCATGCAACCAAATCCATCTCCCCAGTGGCGGCAATGGAATGGCCGCCCCACAGTTTCACCACAAAAGGTCCAAGACGGCATCAGCGATATGGGTGGTTGGTGAAGAGCCGCACTTTGGACTCAGCAGTCCAGGGTTCGAGCCTGGGCTCAAGATCAGGGTGCAGTGACTAAGGACATGTTCCTTTACTTCTCTGAGCCTCAGTTTCCTCATCTGAAAACATGAGATAAAAATTACCACCTCACAGGGTTATCATGAGGAATGAATGGAAGGATGTTTCTAGAGCTTAGCACAGTATCTGGCACATGGTAAGTCTCAATAAATGTAACGGGTTTTGCTTTGGGTGACAGTACTGCTGGTATTACTATCGATAATGAGTTCTCCGAGGCCAAGTGCAGCATCAGCTACTCTCTCTAGAGGTACTTACAGGAAGCAAATAGAAGAGGAGGAAGACTGCCTCAGAGGTGCCCAGGGAGGAGAGGGGCCTTCGCACTCGGGGCCCTCATCAGAAGAAGGTTCTGGAAACATCCTGGCAGGGAACCTTCTCAGTGAGAAGCTGCGGGCCCCGGCCACTCTCTGAGTCTCTTGCTCTCTCTAAGTCTGTGTCTTCCCTCCTCAGCCTGTTAGCCTTGGCAGACAGAGAGGAAGGGATGAGAGGATGGAGTTTGAAATTAACATTTCAAAGTAAATAGTGGGAGCGCACTGCCCATGCGGGGCCCCAGCACAGAGGAGGGCTGGAGGCGGATCTGGCGTGTGCGAGCCCTGTGGCTTTTGTGTCTGATCAGTCATCTCTCACTTTCCTCCTGTGGCACATTAAAGAGAAGCATCGCCGACAAACCAAGCTGCTGGGCGCGGGCTGAGCCAGCGTGCAGACACGGCCGCGTCCTCCCTGCTCATGAGGAGACGAGAAACCTGCAGCCTCCTCTCCTTTCTCAAATCTCCATCAGACCAGCTGGGCCAGAATTTGAGGAGGAGAGGGCACTGTATCAGCTCAGTTTACTCAGATACCCACCCAAGCGGTAACCAGGACCGTCACCCCACCACACACAGACCCAAACAAAGCACAGAAAAGCATAATCACTCACTCATTGATCCACTGTGCATCCAACGATCTCTGACATTCAATTTTACTTTTTAAACATGTGATGGCTCATTCTCCACCTGTCAGGGAATCACTCCTGAGAAAAAGGCACAGAGATAATTCCACAGCCCGCAACCCTGCAAAGGTGCCAGCCCTTCACTCAGTGCCTAGTCAAACAGTTACAATGATAGACACTCTCCTCATGGACTTCACATGCTATCAAACAATTGGCTTAGACCTAATGAAGCTGAAGACGCACATGCCCAAGACCCAGCAATTCCACTCCCAGGTGTTCACCTGAGAAGGTCTCTCAAACATGCCCCAGGAAGCACATGCAAGGATGTTCTCAAGCAGCATGATTCACAACTGAGAAATATGGAAACAATCCAAATACACACCGAGAGGAAGATGGACAGTGCTGAAAAGGCACGGACCACAGTTGCCACATCATCGTGGATGAATTTCAGAAACAATGGTGAGTTCAAAGAAGGGGGAAAAAAAGCATGTTGCAGAGGAACATACATAGTTTGGGTCCTTTAAAAAAAAAAAGGAATAAGCAAAACTTAGACTAAAGCTTATGCATACACACACAAAGAAAATCAAGGAAAGTATAAACACTGAAACTGGTGCAGTGGTTCCCTCTGGAGCTGAGGCTGGGGAGTGGGCCCAGGAGGGCACAGGCCTCCTACAGCGATGCAGTGCCATTTGGCTTAAGC
>NW_007730993.1:52497-81895 GCF_000696425.1 Galeopterus variegatus | reverse complement strand
GAGCTGGTGCCGAGGGGTGAGTAACACGGGGAGGTTTGTGTGGGAGATGGAACCCAGCAGCAGTGCCTCCTCCTCTGGGGAGCCCTGGCCAAGCCTTGCTGCTGGGTTCCATCTCCCACACAAACCTCCCCGTGTTACTCACCCCTCGGCACCAGCTCTACTTTCGCTGCTGGGTTCCATCTCCCACACAAACCTCCCCGTGTTACTCACCCCTCGGCACCAGCTCTCTCTACTTTTCCCCCATCCTTGCACAGACCCTGAACACGTCTTTGTGCACCCACAGCTTGTAGGCTGGGAGACATGAACTCAGAGCTCACTGTAAATAAATGTGTGTGTCCCCTGACCCTCCTGTGAAGCAGTGGCGGGCTGGGACAGGTAATCCACACTCATGTGCAGACCCAGAGCCTGTGCTGAGTCTTGACGGCACTGTCTGATTTCCTCCCCGTCACCATGCTGCGAGGCACTACTATCCCCATTTCACAGATGAGGAAACTGACATTTAGAAAAGGCCAGTAACCAGAACGAAATCACACAGCCAGTAACCCAAGCCTGTTAGACTCCAAAGTCCATGATCTGTTACCAATTTTTTGAATTAAACAATTGAATGCCATTAGAATCTTGAAATCAGAGAACTTTAGCCCTGAAAAGCATCTTGAGAAGCAATACCAACTTTTAATGGTCATTTTGGTGTTCCTGATAGTTTTTTTTAAATCATCTACAAAGATGCATTAATGACAACACCTCAGATTTTTGTACAGCCCCTTGCAATTCCAAAGGATTTTCCATTCAAATGAGCTCTTCTGAAAATTTTCCTTTTAGGACTTTTAAGGTAGGTTTTATAGGTTGCCCAAGAGCAGCCTGGCCTGCTACAAAGAAGTGCCCACAGACACATAGGAGTCTCACTAGATCCCCAGGCAGAGCAGGGGGAGCGAGTTGCATGTGGCAAGGGGAATCCACCCTCACCCCCCATGCAGCACTGCCCAAGGCCACTCCCACCTCTCCAGGCCCTCAGGACACCCAGGGACCTTCCTGGCAAGACAGGAGGTGAGGACAGTAAAGGAGCAAAGGAATGCCCACTTGCCCGGTTTCTGACCACTTCTCCACAGTTTGAACGAGGTGGCAACATTATAAGCCGGGAGCCATAGGGCCTGTTGAGAAGAACCCAATTCTCCCCAGCCCTCACAGCCAATGGGGGCCATCCAAGGTGGCTCCAGGGCCCCTCAGAAGCACCAACTCTGGGGCTTGCCCAAGAGAGGCCAGACTAAACGAGACCCAAGTGAGCCCACAAACAGCAGGGAGACTCATTACTGCACACTCTCAATATTTCTAAGAAGATCAAAAGACAAAGCAGGCACTGGAGTAATATATTTGGATACCCGGGTCACAAGGAAAAGTCCTAAGGGAGCTCATCTTCCCAGCCTCCTTAAATCAAAAAAAATCTGAGTCCTCACTAGTGTGTGATCTTAAGCAAATCCTTGGCTACTCTGAACCTCAGTTTTCTCCTCTATAAAATGGAGATAATAATTCCATCTTCATGAATGTCTGTTAAGAGGATTAAATAAGACAAGGCGTGTAAAATCACTAGCGCAGACGAGGCACCTGACAAATGGCATATTGTGCTGCTGTGATTGTCCTTGCTGTTCCATGTGAGAGTCTTAACTGTGTGCTGCAGGAGAGCAGGGACCACGTGTATACCTGTCACCATCAGAGGCCTGGTCACGGAGCAGGTGCTCAGCAAACAGCGCTGGACTGAGGGAACACAAAGGGCCTGACCGTGACGTCAGAGGCCATTTGGGCTGGGAGGGAACATGCAGATTATAGGTTTCAGGGCTGTCCCCCAGGCTCTGCGTGAACCTGCCCAGGGCCAGAGAGCTCAAAATTGCTCGACGGCCACCATCCACACTCAGCCCGCTCTTCCTTAGAAGTGGAATAAAACCAGCCTGCCTGCACCGACCCTACTTCTTCTGGAGAAAGGAGAAGAAGCCCACTTGTTCCCGTGCCTGACATCCATTCCTCCAAATGCTCTCTGCAGCTCTGGGAACCTGAGACCTCTCCATTCTCTTTGCTCACTCCTCACAGGTCTGGGGACTGATTCTGGGTGCTCATGAGTTTTGCAAAATTTCTTTCAAGGTGAGCAGTGTGGAGCCAGGCACTCTGTTCCTGGGAAGATTCCCTCAGCAGCCCTCAGCTCCTCCATTGGCCCTCGCTGACCCCCAGTCCCAGGCCTGTGAGACCCCTGGGAATCCTGACCCCCAATCCCCTCCCATCTTTCAGTGAGCGTGGGGTCTTCTGTCACTCTGATCATTGCTGAGGAGAGGGTCAATAAGTGATCCCCATCACTGGGCACCAGGGTGTACTGCATCCTTCTCTAGAAATCCAATCCCCACCCACGTGCTATGGAAACTACTTCTCTGCCCCTTCTATGGAGCCAAGGCTTAGAGAGAAAGCCTGTGTAGATTCCAAGTCTTTTGAAAGCAAAGGAAGCATAGACTCCTCCCACCAGCACTAGAGGCAGCTGGAATAAAGGGAGATATCCCATGAGGCCAGAAGGCTCCATCCCTGTTGGGCAAAGGGCAAGAAATACGGGGCCGAGTGCACAAAGCACAGGCTCTGGAGTCAAACCAGTGTTCAAGCCTTGGCTGTGCCAAACTCACCTGCTGTGTGACCTTGGGCAAGTGGCCTGACCTCTCTGGGTTTTAATATAAAAGGACAATCAGCAAAATACATTTCATGGGGCTGTTGTGAGATGTATGCTATTAATAATGTATGCTATTAAGCAGCCTGGGTCAGGGCAAGTACTGAATAACAGTCTTCAATTATGCTGATGAAGGAGGAGGAAGAGAAGAATGAGGAGGAGAGGAAGAAGGAGGGGAAGGAGAAACAATCATTCATCAGCACCCGCCCCCTCCTCCCTGCTGCTAGAGAGGACGCCTTCCGGAGCTGCTGGAGTGCACTGCAAGCATTCCAGCTTCCCTCTCCTTATGACCTGCCCTGAGGCCCTGGGGTCAACACCCTTTCCCCAGCTTCTCCAGAGGTGGGATGAGTGGAGGCTGCTGACAAGGTCCGGCCTGGCCTCCTGGGCCCCCTCCCTGCTGCTGCTGACCAGGAGCCCATCCCATTTCCTCTACACCTGGTGGGCAATGAGGTTTCTTTCCCTGGCCTAGCTCACTCCTGGAGACAGTGGAGCCGGGGGCTGGGCGCCCTGCCCAATTAACACTCTCAAGAATGCCAGCAGAGCAGCTGCCATGGCAGTCGGGCTCCCCAGGGAGAGGGGTCCAGGTGTTCCTGCCTCCCGTCCCACGCAGGCTGGGGGAGGGGCTAGGTGCCTGCCCCAGGAGTGGCCCTCACCCCAGGGCATCTGGGCTCCCTCTGTGGGGTAGTGGAAGCATCTGGCAGCCCACTTCCCCTGTATGATTAAAGCACCATGGAGATAAGAGGACGGATGGGCCCAAGAACGAGAGAGACCCGGGGTTCACTCCTGGCCCCAGCTTATCACCTGTCTGTAAAACGACAACATGCCCTGCCTCACACTGTGGCAGGGTCACATGAAAGCATATGGCTTGGAGCTTGGTCCACAGTCAGTACCTGATAATGTGCTGGTTTTCTCCCCTGCCACCCCTAGTTAAGACCCGCAGCAGAAACACGCCAAGACCTTGCTTCAGAGAGAGAGGAGAAGGTGGAAACTGAAACACACACAAAAGGCAATTTTATCTCTGTGCTCATGAGAGGCAGAGACATTTGACAGGGCGAAAAGTCAAAAGGCTTGTGACATCGAGGAGCCCTACCCTGAAAGATCTGAGGATAAAGCACATGAAGGGGGTATGCGAAAAGTTAAGTAGATAAATAAAAGGAACCAGATACAGGGAGCTGAAGGACTAGGAACAACATCTATTAAAAACTATAAGGAAAGATAGCTTCTTGTCTTTAATAATTCATTTGCTTGTAAAATTTGCTTTAAACATACTCCCCACTTCAATATTTGCTTGACGTTGCTTGCATTTAGCTAGTTTAATAAAGGTGTTTATCTTCATGTTTAAAAAAATAAAAAAGAAAAAGAATGCGACTGTTCAAGGTTATAAATTCAAGAGAGCATAAATTTCCAGGAACAACTCTTGAGGCTCTGTAGCATGATACTGCCACCTGGTGACAGTGTACCTAAATTGGAGGAATAGAATTTGAGAGGTACGTAAACAAATCTCTGGTTGCTGAATCTGAAAAAGGCCATGAGGCTTCCACCTTGCAGGTAACCCACACGCAGATCACTCCTCAGCTACCAGCAACTATTTTGAAAAAGCAGCAAACTAAGATCTACTCCCAGCCTTCCCTGAGGGCAATTCACTTTGCGTTGCAACCTGAGCCTCAACTGCTTCTCTATAAAATAAAAGGAGGGGGCCTAAAATATCTCTAAGGTTGCTGCCGTCTCTGACATTTGAAAGTTCTATAAAAATATCTCAAAATGAAAATTCAATGAATATATTTCAGAACCCCAAAAGGTATCTGTCAAAATGCAGATTTCTGGTTCCAGCCTCAGATTCTAAATTAGAATGTCTAGGGTAGGGCTCTGAAATCCACATTTTGAACAAGCAGGTTCTTATCTCTCTAGTGTTTGAGAATGGCCATTCGAAGTCTTTGCATTTACTATTTAAGATCCTGCTTTATTAAATCTAGAAGTTTTGAGGTTTCTGGCTCCATCATGGCATGCTAGCGCTTCCTGAGGATCTAAATATCACACAATACCCGGTGCAGCTTCACAAGGATCCCACAGTATAAAATGATTTTAGGCCCATTTTGCTGTTGAGGAAGCTGAGGCTCAAAGAGGTGACATGGGCAGTCCAGGGTCACAGGCCAGGTAAGCTGGAGCTGGGTTTGAACCCTCATCTTTGGAAGGTCCATCAACTTCCCAAAGAACCCAGTGCTAAGATGAGGCACTGACCAAATCATGGAGCTTAGAGCCCACTCCCAGCTCTCAAGGGCTTTCTTCAGCCCTGGGACATACTTCAAACTCCAACCCACACATCTCCTGGCATCTCTTGAGTCATCCATCAAAGAACCCCTCTAGCTCCAAAATGGTCATCATGGGTTTTGATGTTCAATTGAGGTAGGTGAGGGTATGATCAAAACGTGCTCTCATCCCTTCTACCCAGAACACACGTTCTTAAGGGAGAATAACAGGTGGTTAGTCTTTCTTGCAACTGCTACTTCCACTTAAAAGACATACTTAATCATTCAAACCTCAGCTCTGGCTCACAATAGCTGTGTAACCTTGGGCAAGTTGCTTAACCTCTCTGAGCTGTGTACAGTGTCCTCATCAGAAAAACGGAGACAAAAAATCCTCACTCATAGGGTTACTGTGAGGATTAAACGAGATAATATACGCAAAGTGTTAGCCATGAGGACCGAGATGGAGGAGTGCTCAAAAAGTGGTAGCTAAAAAAAAAAGCATACAAACACATTTACAACATCTGGCTCAGAGGAAAGAGCCCCCTTGCCTGACTTGTCTGTTTCACTCAGACAGGCACAGCGTGACTCAGAAGCTGGAAGGTTCCACACAGCCCAGCACGATGTTCACTGGGACATTATGGTGCTCAGGCACTGTGCAGGGCTTCCATGTGCTCTCTGGAGGGGCAACTTTCCAGACTGGGAAAAGGGCATCTGGTGTAAGCTAAATTCAGAAAGTGTTCCCTTCCCGGGCACCCTCCCACCTTCACATGGAAGTCAGAGCATCAGCCCATCACCCTCTTTATCAGCGCACAGAAGGTGGCAAATCCCCTTTCCTTGGTCCTCTGAGGCAGGGAGGGGGTCTATTTCTCTTGTGATGGGAAGGGGAGGGGGGACTGAGTCGCTCCTGGCCAGCCTAGCTGCTGCCTCCGTGTTCTTCAATTATGGGGACAAAATGATTTGATGCGGGAAGCAAGCCGACATCTGGGTTTCAGTTAGCATCTGACATGGGGCCTCGCTAATTAATCTGGAAACATGAATTGACAATGGCTCAAATCCGCGCGCAGTCAGGGAGAAAGCCGGCTGATGGGCCGTGAACAGAAGGTGGTGTGTGGTGGGCGGCGGGTGAGGTCACTGGGAGTGGCCGGGAGGACTCGGGAGACGGTGCCTCGGTTCACCCATCCTCCCCGGCTTTGTCATCTGACCCCCAGAGGACAGGCGGGAGGTGGCCCAGCAGCAGCTGGGAGGGGCATGGCTGACACCAGCTCTGTGTCAACAGCCAGCAAGGAGGACAAAGGGACCCAAACATTTCACCCCAGCAGCCAGATCAGCCCTTTCGTGTTGTTCCATCTTCCTTCCTTGTGTTTCAAGTTCTTCCTCACATAGTCTTGAAAGTTTAGGGAAAAAATTCGAAGTAATGTATATACATTTATGTACACTCAAAAGTATTTACCCATCTAATAAGCATTTACCAGTCAGTCACCTTTTAGTTGAGCCCATACTAAGCACTATGCATAGAGCTCAGAGCTTTACATACGACATTTAATCCTTATACCAACCCAATGAAGTTTTAGCTCCACTTTACAGTTGAGCAAAACAAAGCTCAGAGAGGTTAAGATAGTTGCCTAGGATTGCACAGCCGTAAGCGCAGGGCCAGACTCTGCCTTGGGTTGTTGTGCCAGGCCCCCTGTTAGCACCCGTAGTTCTGCACACCTCCCCTCACTCCTTCCCCTTTCTACACCATTTCAACGTGACTGTTTCAGGGAGGGGGTCTTGAGTCACGGAATTTGATGATGAGTGCTGAGGAAGCCCTAAAGAGCATGCGTGGCCATCCAAACGTGTCCCACACAGCTTTGGGGCTCTGCAGAAAAGGAGGCAGGCCTGAGGCCAAGGGGGACCCGCCCTCCCCTTGCACGTCTGCTTTATGTTTTGGAGTTCCCTGCGAGGTTTAGTTTCAATTGATAGCTTGCTGCTGCCTGTAAAGTTTGTGTCCTCCTGCTTCAAAGCCACCACTCACACTTCAGAGTTAAAGAAACAAAGATCCGGGCAAGTTCAGGGACTTGTCTCAGAGGCCTGGAGCTGAAAGCCTGGCTTCCTCCCTGTCTCCACCGCTCCTGCTTCACTGTGTGCAGTGGCGGCTCTGCGCAGGGGCGCAGTCCTCAGCACTGCATTTTCACAGGCTTCGCATCCTGCTGAGAGCACAGGGTAAGTCAGCCACCCTCTCTGTGTCTCCGCCTAGGACATGTGTGATGCTAAGTGGACAGCACCTATGGAAGTGTTCAGCACAGTGCCTGGCACAGAGCAGGTGCTCAGTAAATAGCAACCATTATCATCATTTTGCCTCATTGCTCCATGGTACTAAGACAAAGGCCTCCATCAGCCACAGGACTCTGATTCTCCCTCCCCAGCTCCAGTCCCCACCCTATCTGAAATAAGAGCTGATCCAAACAAAAGCTGCACGTAGTTTCTGGCAGGTAGAAGGGCTCAGTCAAGCTTGGCCAACATCATCACAACTGTTCCTATATTTCCTGTGCAGCCTTCTCTCTCCCCCGCTGCCCCTCCATGGCTGTAAGGCATCCAGACAGTCTCAGTGGCTGCAAGTGCCAGCATCTCACGCCTCTCCTGGCTGACAGTTGGCTCTACTTTGCATTCCCTCCTTCTGTAGGCCTATTCATGGCTCCCCAGTTTCCTTTGGCTTCTGAAAATTAATTATCAGTGATTTGTTAAGTTCATTAGCTCTGCCTCTCAACAGCATGGAAGGCCTGCCATCTGGACCCATATTTTCACTTTTACGCGCGTTGTTCCGTAATTACACAATAAGCGGTGTCACCCTGCAAAGCTGTGCTGAAGGCACTCAGCTTCCCCTGCTTTTCTTCAGACAGGAAATCTCACACCAGGACAAGCTATTTTGTACCCCCTGGTCCTCGAGCTGCTGTCCCTTCAAACCTGTGCAGAGCTCCCACAAGCTTTCTCTTCCTAAACATTTACTGAACCCAGGCTGTGTGCCAGATCTCACATAGGTACTATTCATACAGTCTCTCATTAAGCCTGTGGTAATTCTGTGAGGTCACTATTATCAACCCATTTACAGATGAGGAGAGAAAAGCTCAGACAGATGAAGTTACTTGTCTAAAACAATACATGATTTTCAAGCAGTGGAGCCAAGATTTGAACCCAAGTCCTAAGTGCACTGAAGGAAAACCTCAGGCTAAGCCCAGCATGATCCTGCAAGCCCACACCTTGCCTTTCTGCTAAATCCAATTTTCCTCCTACCTTCCTCTGCAGGACCTCTCAGACATGTCATTCTTACCTGAGCTCTATTTCATCCACCCATTCCGGCCTGATCAGCTACAGTGTACCTTGAGCCCATAGCTTTACAGACGCCAGCGTCTTGACAGAGTTGACACAGGTGACATAATATGAAGAATGAGCATTCACTTAACTGAGCATTCACTACATGGTGATTGCTAAATGCCTGGATTATCTCATTTAATCCACACAACAATCTTATAAGGCAGGCAAATACACGAGTTATCAAACCTATTTTACAGAAGGGAGACTGAGATATACAGAGATTGAGCCACTGCCCAAGGCCACCCAGTTGGTAAATCATAGAACGAAGATTTAAAGCCAGATGTGTTCTGACTCCAGCATTTCTGACACCATCTTCTCTCACAAGGAAAGAGCCAACTACATTTCCAAGCAGGAGGCTGCTACAGAGATAAGGACCTTGACCAAACAGAAAATGGGGTCTCACGTGTCATCAGACAGAATCCCACACTTCATCTGAGGCAAGTGAAAACCTGTTTTGAAGTAAACAATCATCAGAAGGGAAGATGATTCTTGGAATGTTCATTCAACTAACATTTACTAGACAGCAAGGGCCATGCCAGGTGTTGGGAACACAAAGAACACAACAGATGTGCACCCCAGTTCTCCAGAGGCCCCAGACTCTTGACACAAAGAGGTAAAGTCAAGGGTGTCAAAGGAGCACATGGCTAGGAGCCCCATCTAGCCACGAGGTGATGAGAGAAGGCTCTGCTGTGGGAGCCATGTTTCAGCTGAGACCCAGAGGACGAGAGAAGCTGCCGGATGATGTGTGTGAGTGTGTGCACGCAGGGACGTGCATTCATTGGTCTGCGGAGGTGCATATTCCAGGCCAAAAGAACAGCATTTGTAAGCCCTGAGTTGAGCATGACGATGGCACATCTGAGGAGCTCAGAGAAGCTGGCACCACCTGCAGAGCAGCAGGAAGCCCATTTATTCATTCAACAAATGTTTACCCAATACCAGTGCTGCTCCCTGAGATTTTCTCATCTGGTAGCTGCTGGCTAGTTCCAGCAAGTGGGGTCTGTCTTAGGGAGTCAGCTCGAAGGCTGCCTCATTTCTGGGTTCCTCAGACAGTTTCCTAGTCTGTGCCTCGCCCACGCACCTGTCTCTATCTCTAGGGCCATCCCAGCCAGCATCTTCTGGCACTTCAACTCCAGTCCTCGTCAACAGATGCAACAGCCATTTAACCCAGGAAGAGAACAGGGCTGATGTTTGTTGACAGCAGCCTGCCCCAGGGGACTCCAAATACCCTTCAAAGAACCTAATCAACGTTTCTGTAACATACGTGCTATTACCCCCATTTTACAGATGAAGAAACGGAGCCTGAGGGAACGGCAGTGATGTTTGTCCCACATCACAGAGCTGGCCACGCTCTGCCCAGCATTCCTTGCTCCCTACTTCCCAAAGAAATGATCCTCAGAAGTCACACCCTGCCCCCTCTGACGGGATTGCTGAGAAGTCACAAATGCTGAGCAGTTTCTCCCTAAAACTCTGACATCTTTTATCAGCGTGCCACACATTTCAGCAAAACAAACAGATTCCTCCAAAAGTTGCTGTAGAATGTAAAATTGTGAGCCACACAGCAGAGGGGAGGTCGAGCGACTTCCCTTCGTTTGGCACAGTGTGACCCATGGTGAGACTGGACAGTTAGATTGCTCCGAATGTCTGGACTGTCCTCAGACAACTTCAGAACAAGCACCTCCTATGTGCCAAGCCCAGCTACAGGCACATTTGGAGACAGAGAAGACACACAGAGCAGGGTCCACGTTCACCAGAATCCAATGGTTAGCAACTAAACACAAGACAGTTAAGGACCAAAGCAAAGCCCCAAAGCCTCAGTTCACAGCCAGAAGGTCACCAGCCCTCATGCAGAGTAGGGTGTATTCCAAGGAGTCCTGAATCGCTCCCTCAAGCATTGTCACCTGAATAAGCAGTACTCTGCTCACATGTATACAGTGGGGGAAGTAATAAAAAACCCACTTAAAAGCATTACTGCCGTGGAAGCCTCAAGATGAGACCACACAGGACTTCACTTGCTACCTAATACAATCCTGGGATATTTGAATTTTTATAATGAATGTGTGTAACCTTTATAAATTTTTAAATAATCTAAATAAAAATGGCATGAAATTCATGGTAGCTTTTATTCCTGCTTATTTTCTTAAATGATACATACTCAACGTCCAATTACAACCTGGCAGGGCAGGGGAGGGAAGGCCTAAGAAGTCTTTTGACATTCAAAAGTGCTCATTGGCTTCGGGAAGGTTGGGTCCCAGGGTGGGAGACTTGCAGCCCTGTGCTCTTCCTCAGCATGGTGACCGCCCTCCCATCAGCCTTGCTACTCCAAGGCTGAGGCCATTTTGTGCCTTATCAATAATTCACAGGTGCAAACAATAATGTCCTCTGGACATCCTCTGCAGTGGAGGAGGGACCTCAGAGGAGGCTGGCAGGATAAACTTCTAACCACCTAGGAGCAAATGTTCATTCAGGTGCCCCACCTCACCCCCACCAGCTTTTTAGGGAGAGACAAGACTTAGAAGCACCTTAAGAATCCAGTTCCAGCCTGAAAGGGCTGAGCTTTGGAGACACTCTCAAATGTACCCTCACATTCCACTCAGGGCCAGTGGGATTCCCAGAGAGACCCAGTATGAGGTCCTTTCCCCTCCCGAGAGCTCTAGGTATGCCCAGTCCGGCCTTGGACAAGGCAGCAACATGGGCAGTAAAAGGATCCCCAAACCAGGAGTCAGAAGAGCAGGTTCTAGTCCCAGCTCTGCCACTTACCTGCTGTGTGACCTAAGATACGTGGCTTAACCTCTCTGAGCTTCAGTATGCTATATAAAATATAGAAATGGGATAGAAAAATGGACAAAGGATTCAAACAGGCAGTTTAACAAAAAAGGAACACAAATGGCCTCACAAGCTATAAAAAGGGATGCTCACTACACTCATAATTAAAGAAATACAAACTCAAACAAGGTGCTTTTTTAGCCCATCAGATTGCCAAAAATGAAAAACATTCATGATGCTCAACACTGGAAAAGCTGTGTAAAAATAGAGTTTCTCATATACTGTGAAGATGGAACAGCCTTTCTGGACCGCAATTTGGCAATAGCCATCATAATATAAAATGCATCTTCCCTTGACTTAGCATTTCCACTTCTAGGAGTCTGTCCTGTAGCTCTATCCATACAAGTGCACAGAGCCAGATGGACAAGGACATTTCTTTGCAGCAGTGTTTATAAGAGCGAAAAGACTATAAACAATGTCCCTCAATGAAATCCATACAATGAGGTGCTAAGAAAAGGAACAGGCTGCTCCAAATGTGCTGGTATGCAGTGGTCTCAGCTCTATTGATAGGAAGTGAACAGGTATGCTCCTATTTGGTGGAGAGAAAGAGAGATTGATCTATGTTTTTGTTTGCAGAGAACATTTCTGGAAGTCTCCACATGAAGCTGTTTTGGTGGCTGCCTCTGGGAAGGAGACCCTGAGATAAAACAGGGTCTTATCTTAGAGTAAGACAGAGACCTCTTCTCATTTTATATGCTTGTGTCCTATTTAATATTTAAACCAGGTATTAAATTTTCAATAACTTTCAGACACCAGGGTTTTGTTTTGCTTACATGGGGAACATCCTGTCTATGTGAAAATTAAATGCAGTTGATGAGAGCGTGTTGTGAACTGTAAAGGACCACGCACATGCACAGTGATATTAGTGTCACATGGGATGTGGGCAGTTCTTGGAGAAGAAGAATACCACCAGAAGGTCTGGGTGAACAGTAAATTGGGATGGAGTGTCCACTGCTTCCTAGAGTTCACACCACATTCATCCCCAGAGGTGTTTCAGGAGCCACTGGAAATGGCAGGGTCCAAATTGGCCTTTACCTAAGAGGTTCAGGATGGTCTCTCCCCCACCATCACCACCAGCTACTTCCCAGAAAAAAACCCTTTCATAGATATATTTCATCTGATGAACTGACTTCAAGGCCAGAGGCTGGCTCTTAAAGAGCAGGACTAAGGGATGCATGAGGGCTTTTCTTGCCAACTGGCAGATTCCAGCATCAGGTTGTGAGCAGGCATCATTCCCTGTCTCCCTGACACCTAGCTGGGTGCCAGGCACACAGGACCTGCTCAGCAAACACTCGTGGAAAGGATGAATGAGTGGCCATGAATGGTCATCCTGCCCAAGACCTCACAAGCTGTCAGATGTGGAAGGACTCAGCCCCACATAAAGGTGTGACTTTCTCAAGGCTCAGGGCAGGAAGGGACAAAGCCAAGACTCAGACCAAAGACCTTGACCTTTACCCAGGGCTTCCTGCCCTGCTTGCCCCCCGAGCATGCCCAGAAGTCACATTTGTCCGGATCCAAAATACTGCCACACACTCCTCCCATCAACCTCATTCTCAGGCTTTAAAGGTTTTTAAGTTGGTCTCCATTTCTCACATTTTTGTAAAGTACCCAGACTACCCAGACCCATCAACCCAGTCTTGTTGTTTAAAAAAGAAAAGGAAAGGAAAGGGCTGTACCCGCCATCTGCTGTACGTAAGTTAGGACAGTGTCTATGTGGTACCTGCAAGATGCCCAGAGGATACGGTTCACTTTCTCCTTTGCAAGAGGACTTAGCTCTCTTCCGGACTGCATCAGATCACTTAGACATGCAGAAGCAGCCCAGCTAGCAAGGGCCTCATCATAAACCGTGTCCTCTGGGAACAAAGCAGAGCCCAACAGCCTCCACCAGCTCACTTCTATGTATGTAAGGTCTGCTTTACAAAAAACCACATGCTAGAACCTCATGGATTGTGTACACTGATTGGCATGCAGGGAGGACCCCAGCAAAAAGAGAAAGTAGGGCAGCGGAAATCAGGGGTCCAGCTCTGACCCCACCCAGCTAGTGACTCCAGGAAACTCACGCCACCTCTGCAGGCCTTGTGTCCTCATCTGTAATGTCAGGATGGATATTTGAACCTTTCTCAGGTTCCTTCTAGTTTACATAAGACTAAAGCAATGATTCTTCAGGGATGAGAGGTGGAAAACCCAGAAGCAATGATTCTTACTGAATTGACAAGCAACAGCTTAGAACGGATGCAGCTCCCACACTGGCCTAAACTTGGAGCCCACCAGGCAACGTCAGGGAGAGCCATGCGCTGTGGACCATGCTCCCCAGGGCCTGCTCACTGACACCTTCTTCCCACCCTTCGTGTGGTCAGGCCCCTCCATCCCTCCACGTCTCACAAGTAAAGTCGGCCTCAGCCCTGGGCCCTTTCCTTCAATCTTCTGTCCACACTACCCTCTCTCACCAGACCTCTGCAGTCTCGGAGTCCCTCCCTTCCCGTGCAAAGCCTTAGCAAGACAATCCCAGAGGGCTCTTCATCGCATTTGAGAAACAGCCCTTTTGAACAAATGTGTGTAATCATAAAGATGGGCCCAGCAGGATAACCAGGAGTGTTCATCTCTCACCTGGCACAATGCCCTGCCATGGCCACACACACACACACACATGCATGCACACATGCTCCCCAGATCTCGCTGCTCTCCAGCAAAAAGCAAGGAGTGTCCACTGGGAGAGACTCCGCAGCTCACCTCACCCAAAGCTAACTTCCCAGAGTGGCCCTTCCCCTCCTCCGTCCAGCTCTGGGAGCTCAGGGTTAATGTGCCCCTCCTCCCCAATGCCCACAACCTGCATTGTGTGTATAGGATCCACAGAAAGTACTGCAGCAAAGAAAAGCACGCCTGGAGCCCAGAGCCCAAAGCTTGGGCTGGCGGTGGTTGCTAAGAGACAGAGGATGCCCAGCTGGAATCGTGACTGAGGTTTCTTGTTTGTGCAAGAGCAAGATGAAGAGGAAGCAAGAGGACGTGTCTGCTGTGATGAATTTCAGCCTCCACCAGACCCTGCCTGAGGGAGAAGAGGTCTCACTTAGGATTGTAACCAGTGATGTTCAGTCTCTCCAGCCTTCTGGCAGCAGAAAATGCTATAAGACCCATTCCTTTCCTATTCTTTAAATGTATATCATGGAAATCTAAACCAAAATAAAAGACAATCCTAGGAGAGGATAAAAGTTCGCTGTTCTATTTTGTAAGGTGCAGAGCGGTGGAGGAGCAAGCTCTAGTCCACAGTATGGGCCTGGACTGTCTCCATTCAACCCCAGTGTCTCTGCTTACTGCGTCCTTGGGCAAATTGCTTAACCCATCTGTGCCTCAGTTTTCACTTAAGTAAAAGGAGCTAATCTAAGTTCCTCATAGGGTGTTGTGAGAATTAAGCCCAGTAACACATGCAAAGTACTTAGCACAGCGCCTGGTTCTCAGTTAGGACCCACAGATGTCCACTCTTACTAGCTGTGGCGTGACTGTCAGAGCTGATTGTCTAGCACAGCCCCTTGTTCTAAGATGAGGGACTGGAGCAGCACAATGATCTCAACCAGTTGTTCTGGGACTCAAAGTGGGCAAGGGGACAGATGGTCATTTCCACACCTTTCCTCCCCTCCCCTGGGAGAGGCAGCAGCCCCTCTCACCAGCCTCCCAAGGAGGGGACCCTGGCTCACTGTCACCGCAGCCCTAGCTCTGCTCTCTCCATCCCTTGTCCAGAATGCAGGTTCTGAGCACCTCCACCCACCGGTACCACGTTGGCACTGGGCACAGGGCAAGAACAACGTGGGCACAGCCCCACTGCTCCCCACCCCCCAGCTTACTGCTAAGGATGCCTTCCCAGCAGATGCACTCTCAGTCCCTTCCTGTCTCCAGCTGGACCCTTGGTCTCTCTCCTCAGAACCCCAGAACTTCTCTTCACCCAACTTTCCAGGCCTTAGCATGGCTCCTGGATCCCAAAAGGTAAGGCAAAGAGAGGAGGGAAAACAGGAGGAAACGACCTCCACCAGCAGGGCATTGTCTCTGCTGCCAGGGAAAGGAGCCAGGTTCAGGGAAAGTGGACGTCAGGAAAAAAGGAGGTGTTTTGGACAGCACCCTAAGTGGGCTGATGAACGAGATTTCTAAATCCTAAATCAGGCACATGCTCTGATGCATGGGTTTATTTGTATAAAAAGTCTGGCACAGTATGGCGGTTTCTCAAAAGTTAAATATTAGGATTACCATATGATCCAGATAAATATTCAAAGGAAATGAAAGCAGGCTCTCAAATAGATATTTGTACACCCATGATTATAGCAGCATTATTCACAATAGCCAAAAGGTGGAAGCAGCTTTTATCCTTATCCACGGATGAATGGATAAACACAATGTGGCGTACAAGTATATAGACAATGGAATATTATTCACCCTTAAAAAGGAAGGGAATTCTGACACATTCTGCAACATGGTTAAACCTCGAGGACATTATGCTAAGTGAAATAAATCAGACACAAAAAGACAAATGTATGATTGCACTTATATGAGATACCTACAGTAGTCAAATTCATAGACACAGAAAGTAGAATGGTGGTTGCCAGGGGCGTTGGGGCTGGGGAACGGGGAGTTATTGCTTAATGGGTACAGAGTTTCAGTTTGGGAAAATGAAAAATTTCTGTGGATGGATGGTGGTGATGGTTGTGCAACAATGTGAATGTACTTAATGCCACTGAGCTGTACATTTAAAAATGGTTAAAATGGTAAATTTTATGTCATGCATATTTTATCATACACACGAAAAAAATCTGGCAAAGGTTTTCAACATAATCACATTTAGCTACACATTTAATATGAGTACAGTGCCCTGCTTGAAAAGACTGAAATAGCAGGACATTTGGGAACAGCACAGAAAACCCAAGAGGATGAGCTGTCACTTGGGAAATGGAAACTTCCAAAAACATCCTTTCCAATGATGTTCTGCAGAAAGAGCCTATCCTGGGGCTCAAACCCTACCCAGCTGAGTGACCTCAGAGCTCAGTTACTCGGTGGACTTAGCATTCTCATTAGAGAAACCAGGGGTAATGACCCTGGCTTCGCAGAAGTGTCAAGAAGATTAAGGAAATAATGAAAAAAAATAACAGACAGAGCTCAGACTCTGGAGCCATCCTGCCTGGGTTCAAATCCTGGCTCTTCTATTTTCTAGCTGTATGATACTGGGCAAGTTATTTAACCTCTCCATGCCTCCGTTTCCCCATCTGTAAAATGCAGATAGCCGCACTTACCTTGTAGGGTTATTGGGAGAATTCAATGAGTTAATATAGGTCAAGCATTTAGAACATCTCGAGGCACATGGAAACACCACATCAGCACCGCTGTTGTTACTGGGGGCAGCACTGGCATTGTCATTCTATCCAGAGTCTGGAAGCCTCAGAACATTTCTGCCTGCCTTCCTTCTTACCTAGATTTGCTCAGGGAACATGCTTTGCAGTCTGGACCCCCAAGGAGCTCAAAGTTCCCTGAATGGGTGGGACCTGGGCCACGTGGCCACACTCAGTCTTAGTCATCAAATTGTGGGTAGCCGAGACATTGAATGGAGTCTGCAGAGCCCAAGTGCACACTGATGGGTGAGGACCATCGCATGGAATAGACTAAGCCAGGGTATCACGGACCATCGTAATCCCTCCCCACCATGCTGGCCAGCACCAAAGGAGGGTACTTCCTCCTGCCCCAACAGGCTGCTCAGGCCACAAGCAGCCTCTTGCTTCCCATGCAGCTGTCCATTCAGGGCCCATGAGGCGCCTCCTGATGCCCTTTCCAAAATCCGCCAACATCTCTCATCACAGACAAGCCCATTGAAGCAGCAAATTCAAACAAATTCCACCTGTGCGCTGACAGCCTGTGGTGAACGTGAAAACGCAAACAGGGCTGTTCTCCAGGCTGCGCCCACCCAGCCCTGGACCAGGCATGTATGTGGGGAGGGGTGGTGACCAGCAGCACTGCGGACACACAGGCCCAGCCCTCTGCCAGCCGCTCTGGGCACGGGCCGACCACGCACTCACCATATTCAGCAAGCACTTAGCACCACCCCACCAGGAGCCAGACCTGGAGACCCCCTGCGAGCACCAGACCTGAGTTCTGTCCTCTGGAGGCTGTGACATCTCCCAAACAGTTCTATCAAGCACCCTGAAGGCAGAGGACTGGGGGCCAGCTGTCCCAAGCACACAACTTCTTCTAGGTCTCTTGCTTTATCTTAAACATTCTGGCCAATTTTGCATTCTACTCCTGAATGTCCCATTTCTTGTTTTACCAACAGTCATGATCATAACAGCCACTAATACATATTGAGAACACGCCTTGTTTCGGGCTCCCTTCCGAGCTCTCTGTATATATCAGTCCATTTGCTGTAGCAAGCCTGTGAGGCAGGGACTAAAAGTGTCCTTGTGCTACAGAGGAGGACATGAAGGTGAAGTGAGGTTGGGCAAGGTGCCCAAGGATCCACATCTTGCAAGAGGCAGAGCTGGGGTCTGAATCCAGCCCGGCCCCCAGGTACACTCCTTTAATCACTGTATAAATGTAATATGTAAAACTGCTTTTCATCACTGAACTACCCATCCCCCAAATTTCTTAAGTAACCCTGGAGCTCTAGGATGCTTGTCCCACTTAGTCCTGTGGCTGCATGCTCAGCCTGGCTCACTGCCCTGGCCCCCTGGGTGTCCAAACTCTTGCAGGACCCTGCCCTCAAAGTTCAGGCTCTAGGCACTGAGAACTGAGGTGCCCTCTACCAGCCACATCCCCCTCCTCTGGCTTCCCAGACCGTGGCCCCTGTAGGCTGCAGTCTGGCCCCTCTGCAGGCTCAGGTAATTCCAGTTCCCAGATGAAGCCAACTTGAGGTTCCCCAGCTGTCTCAGTCCGCCGCCCCCCACTCCACCATGGTGAAGGAATTTAAAATTGTAGCATGCATTGTTTCCCAGGATGCCCCATCCCAGCACTGACCCCTGAGAGTCCTCCTGGTTTCCTGAGCCATGGGCCATCTCCAGGGCTATCCCCATACAACAGGTGCCTATGCCACAGTCCCATGCCAAGACCTTGTACCCAAACTGTCCAATTGAGCTCCATCTTGGCTCCCACCCAGTGCTCCCAATCCCATAATCAGTCCATCCCCACCAACCCTTTCTGAGTCCTGCATTCTATCCCTAAACTCCAGACTATGACCCAACAGCACCTAAAATGACAAATGCCCCTTCACTGTATTTCCAAGGGTCACCCACCCCCATTTTTCACTGTGCATTCCCCCACCTCCTGGGGCCAATCACCACTAGGCTAGCCAGTTCCATCTGCGGAATATGGTGGAGATTCCTGTGTCTCTGAGACACTGAACCCTGTCAACCTGCCTAAATCTCCAGCACTCCCAGCTCCTGGCCAACCCCCTTCCCTGCCTAAATTGAGATCGTCTCCACAAGAGGAGGAAGAGTGACGCTGTCAAACAGGAGGAGGTAACCAAAAATGAGCATCTTTGGAGGGGCATGAAATGAGTCACTGGAAATCCCACTTGGAGGGCAGTCCCCTTGAATGTTCAGATGAGGAGCAAGGAAAACAGTCATAAAGTAAATCAGAGAGAGGCATGCTCATAGCAGCCTTGTCCACAAGGCCCAAGTGTCCTCCAAGTGTCCATCCATGGATGAATGAATAAGAAAAACGTGGTCTGTACATACAATGGAGTGTTATCCAGACTTAAAAAGAAAGGACATTCTGACACCTGCTACGACATGGATGAACCTCGAGGACATTATGCTGAGTGAAATAAGCCAGTCAAAAAGACAAGCACTGTGTGAGGTACCCAGTGTACTCAAAATCATAGAGATACAAAGTAGAACGAAGAGTTATTGTTTAATGGGTACAGAGTTTCAGTTTAATAAAATGAAAACGTTCTGAAGATTGGTCGTACAACAATATGAATATACTTCACACTGCTGAACTGTATACTTAAAAATGCTTAAGATGGTAAATTGTGTTATGTGCATTTTACAATTTAAAATTTTTAAATAAAAGTAGAGAGGCTATTTTGCAGGTGGATTACATGTAAACTGCCTCCTATTTGCTCAGAATCACATTTATGAGAAGCTGTGCTGAAGGGTTGGGGAGGGAAGGATCTGGATGCGTCATGGACCTGCTAAGAAGGGACCCCAGCACTGCCCACAGATGTCCTGCTTGCTGCTCAGTACTCTGGGTCCCTCTGATTGGCCATCATTTCTGGACAGCCTAGTGTCCTTGCTGTATTAGATTTGGAGAGTTTCTTTGCTGTAACTGGGCCCCGGGGCTATCTGGCTGTGGAGCAGACATCCCATTAAGCTGTTGAGCGATTCCTGGAGCATTATCAGGCCTGAGGTCTGGCAAGTCCCCAGCTCCCAGCGGTCAATCCTGAACCTTGGTCAGATCCCTCCCAGGCCTTCTGATGTCCCTGAGAGGCTGGGGAAGCCTCATTTCCTCTCCCCAGAAAGGTGTGTTTGCTCTGCCCTGGGGGGAGGATCATTAGCCTGGCCCATCTCGTGCCCCTCCAACAGCCCTGCCCCCACCCACTTCCTCCCAGAAGCCCCCATGTCCCCACAGTCTTTGGGAAACTCAGTTGCGTGACAAATGACTGAGGAGGTCCTGGGGACGCCATCTCATTCTTCAGGCGTTATTGTGCCTGACCTAAACCCAAATACCCAGGCCCCAGTCTCCCGGGTGACACCTGAAGGCCCCGGTTTCCTGGCAACCGGGCACAATGGCCTCTGGGAAAAGCACACACAGTTTGGGAAACAGCAGCCTTTCTCTCTGCACCCCAGGGTCAGATGGGGAGCTCTCCTCTTGTGCAGGCAGGGTGGAGGGGCATTCAAGCCACCGAGGGTATGGGGGCCTCCCGTGCCCACCTCCCACCCCACCCTGAGCTGCAGGAACTCTCGCACCTGGGCCTTTATTAGCTGCCTCTTCCTGAGACAAAAGCCCCTCCGAGCAGACTCACTGACCCTCTCCTCCCTTAGCAGCCATCTCTCCATCCCAGCCCCAAGTCAGGGCTTCGCCACCCCCACCCCCCCACCCCCGAGCTGATCCAAGGTGTTCCGACTTCTGATGACCTCCGTTGTCAACTTTTGCCTACGGAAGTGTCCTTTCCTTTCCCCTTTGATTTTCTGGCCGGCTTCCGAGTTTGAGGCTGTGGTCCTAGAGGAGAGGACATGGGCTTGCCGTCAGACAGGCCTCCCAGCCACTCACAGTGCAACCTGTGCAGGTCTCCAAACTAGGAGTCTCATCTGTGAAATGAGGACACCACCACCTTGAAGTGTTTTAGGAGGATTAACAGGAGCTGTGTGCTCAGCAGATACTCAATACACAGCAGCTCTTACCTACACCACTTTCCGGTTCTGGAGTGTCACCTCCCTCCCAGCAGAGGCAGAGAACCCCAATGACCTTAAAGAGACTGAGGAGGTCCCCAGGCTGACTGTGCCCTCACCATATGTCCCTCAAAGTGCAGACATCCAAGAGGGCTGAACTTCACGGGTGCAGCATCTCGGCCCCAGGGCCCCCACAGATGCATGGGGCTCCGAGGTGGCTCTCAGAAACCTCCTCTCAAAACCAGGAAATCTCTAGTGAGTTCCAGCATGTCTCAAAGGTTGCCATTGGTGAAATAACTCTTGCCTAGGTGCTTTGTTTTAAATTCACCCACGACCTGCGCATCTGACTGAAACCCACAAGGCCATTTCAGCGACATTCACTGAGTGCTTGAGTGATGTTCTTTTCCTCTAGCCCTTATAGTTCCTGGGCCTCTGTGCTGTCTCCCGTTACCAACCAGACAGGGAGGGAGAAACTGAGTGGCTCCTGTTTTCCAGATGGTACTGGAGCACAGGAGACCGAGGTCAGTGAGGTGACAGAGGAGTGATGTCTCAGTCAGCACCAGGAGGCAGCCATGCACACAGCTCAGCCATCCCACTGGCAGAGGGTGCCAGGAGCAGAGGCAGGAGCCGGAGCACAGGTTAGAGGGGAGAGAAGGTACCTGGTCCAGAGGAGAAAGATGACTCAAAATCACAGACACAGGGAGAAGACAGACAGCAACACGCTATAGACAGATGCCAAGGCCAAGGGTGTAGCAAAGCAGGAGGGCTCCAGGCAACCCAAGGTGCTGGCGACGGTGGGGACTGGGGACGAGACCTCAGTTGTCTCAGACCTGACTTCCCAATGCTGGATGGGCAGGCAGAGTCAGACAGAGCAGCACAGCAGCAGATGGCAGAGGGCAGGGCTCACTCACCCCTTCCCCGAAGGCCTCCCAGGACCTGCCTCCAGCCCTGCCCCACCTCTGCTCCAGCTCCTCTGTTGTGCACTCCCAGAGAGCCTCAATCCTTTCCTGCAGAGCACTCGCCCCTGCTCTGTTATTGATCACAGTGACAGAGGGAGTGCTGTGTGCCCTGCCCTTCACGATGCAGTTAAGTCCCGCTCCATCACACCATCTGAAGTTCTGAGTAAAACTCCTCTAGCTCACATGGACTCCCATCCCCCAGGACTGACCTGTCAGCTCTTGGAAGGAGACACCACAGCCTTTCTCACTGCTATGCCCCCAGAGACTGGAATGAGGCCAAAAACAGAAATATCTGTTGAATGTGTTACAAATGAAAGATTAAAGTTCAGACCCAGGAAAAGCTGGAGGCAGACCCCTGTGCCCACAGACTCGAAGGCACGGACTTCACGAACAGCACCCATCACGTGTGGCGAAGCAGCCTGGGAGCCGGCCGGGCACGCTGCCGGGCTAACTTGCTCAAGATGTTCCCTTCCCCAGCCCTCGAGTGTGCGTGCCTGTCTTTACTGTCAGTAACAGGTCAGCCAGTGAACGCGTGGTGCTGAAATACTGAGGCTCAATGCCCACTCACTGCACGGCCTCATCGGCTTCTCCCTGAGAGAGGACGGAAGGGACCACACCTTCCATACTGCTCCCCAGAAAATAACAGCAGACCTGAACAGCCAGGGCCATGGTATAGCCACTGCCAGTACTAGAGCTGACACTGATGGAGACCCAGGCACTGTCTCCCCGAATCCTTGTTTCAACCCTACAAAGTAGGATCTGTTGCTTTCCCATTTTACAGATGAGGAAATAGGCTCCGGGATTACATTTCCGATCCAAAGTCTCACAGCTGGAAACAGCAGCTGCAGGACTTGAACACAAAGCGCTCACTCACTCACAACCCCAATGCACTGAGCTTATATATAGGATTCCCCTGGGAGGTAGAGAGTGAGAAGCAGAAAGCCCATGAAAAACTGGAATCCGCAAAAGGGATGACAAGCGTGGTGCCTTGGGAACTGAGCTGGAGCAACAGTGAGGTCACCCAGGTGGGAGCAGTTTCTTGCTCGGAGGCAAAAGGCCCCAAACCTGAACCCTGCACAGAGGGGAATGCAGGCAGCTGCAGGGAACACCAAGGCCCGGCGTTCCCTCACCCGGCAGCTCATTTAAACGCCCCCCACCATGTGTCCTGCCTCCTGCTTCCCTAAATGACAACCAACCAACCGACTGAGACCAGGTTGGGGGGTGGGTCTTCAGTTTAAACACATCTCTGGGGCATGGTAAGAAAGAATCCTATTTTGCCTGCCCTAAAGAAAAACACCCAGGAACTGACAAACCGTGCCCTGGGGAGGGATAAAGGGGAGGGTGGCCGGCCAGGCACTCTGGACCTCTGGGTGCGCTCTTGAATTTCTGGGGTCCTTGGAGTGATGTGGAATTGAATGTTGGTATGGGGCTGAAGGGCTGGCTAGCCCGAGATGTCAGCATCCACATTTGGCATTGGTGATAAATAAAAAATAGGACACGCTAATAAAACCATGTTCTGAAATCACTGTAAGTTGTTATAAATTTGTCCAGGCTCATAGAATGTACCATACGAAGAGTGAACCCTGGGGGCCGGCCCGGTGGCGCACTGCTACAGTGCGCCACTTGGGAAGCGCCGCGGCGCTCCTGCTGAGGGTTCAGATCCCACATACAGACCGGCCGCTCACTGGCTGAGCGAGTTGTGGGAGCAACACCGAGGGTTGCGATCTGTTGCCGGTCACGAAAAAAGACAAAAAGGAAAAAAAAAAAAAGAGTGAACCCCGATGTACACTACGGACTCTGGGTGATGATGGCGATGTGACAGTGCGGGTTCATCCATTGTGACAAGTGCCCTACTCTGGTAGGGGATGTTGATAATGGGAGGGTGGGGGGTATATGAGAAACCTTCCTCTCAATTTTGCTGTGAACCTAAAACTGCTCTAAAAAAAAGTCTATTTTTTTTTAAAGAGTGGATTTACCACAAAGCTAAGGAAGTTTATATTTCGAAGCCCCTCACCCGCATTGGCTCCTTCTACAGTGTGAGTGGGTTGCAAACAATGCATCCATATGTTATTACAATTTTGTAAATTTTGCCAAAGTAATATTTTTGCATTCTTTTAGAAATCGCGCCATCAAAATAACCAAACAAAGTAAAACAAAACAAAAAGCTTCAGGGTCCTCCCCAAAAAACAAACAAAAAAAATCAACCCATCTCTTTCCTAAACGAAAATAAAAAACAAACTGTCTCCACCAGGCTTTTTACAGACTGCTGATGGGCATGATTAGGCCCACCCTGAAGGTCTGCTGCAGCCAGGAAATGAGCAGAAATGAGTGATCCTTCTGTGCTAAACAAAGTCCCTAATTTTGGAGCTTGCAAGATTGGAGGCACATTGTTGGTGTAGAGGAGGCAACACCGTGTCCTCAGGGCATGATGACACATGCCTGGGGTGGTCCAAGAGGGACACTTCTCAACCTAGGTCCCTTCTGGGTGTGAGCTGATATAAACAACGGGGAAGAGGATAGGAACAGATTGAACAGAGCCACATCCTCCCTGTTAGAGTCAAAACGGATAACTGTCAAGGCCTCACCCTCAACAAAGCCTGGTGCTCTCGGAGTTCAATGAGCTGGAAAGACCAGCATCCTTCCAGCATGGACTTCACACCAAGCAGATCTGCAGTCCACTTATCTGCATAAAAAAAGACCACATTTTAATTTTATTTCTTTAAAAACAATGTTTTCCTCCTCCTAAATAACAAAGGAAATTCTTTATAGAATCTCTACAGACAGGAAACACTAGGTATTAACTGCAGCACTTTGGAGAGAGACAGCATCTTTGTGGCTCATTTCTCTCTCGCTGGAAAGAACTCCACATGTTTGACATCCAGACCAAATTTCCAGAATCTTGGCCACATTTCGTTGCCTGATTCTCTTTGTTTGGGAGGAAAAACAAAACAAAACAAAATCAAACTGCAAATCATCAAAACACCACCTTTGGAAAACTTTGCTCTAACATATTCTAAGTATGGGGTGAGAACTAAGACACTGGTTATTGGTTAATGGAAATGTAATTGCTTTCTTTTGTTCCCTGCCTTTCCTACTATTAGAGGGACTTGCACTTAACCACCAAGTAAAATACAAGCTTAACATTTCTTGATGGTCCCGTTACTAGCATCATGCCATTTAATCCATCCTCAACAATTTGAGATTGGTCCTTATTATGCCCTTTTTCCAGATGAGAAAACTGAGTGTAAGCAAGAATAAGCACCTTGCCCAGGTCACCCAGCCAGAAAGTAGCAGAGCTGTTGGATTCCAGAGTCCGAACTCTTAACCCGCATGTTACACCCAATCCCCAATTAAGGTTATTCCGGTAGCACCAGACAATACATACAAAGTCCAAAAGGAAACTGCACGACGGCTTCCCCACATAAAGGCTTCGAGTCACCTGTGCCTTGAGAAACGTACAGTTGACACCTGCATTCACCTCCACCATCAATAGACGGCGCTTCCCAGCAAAGGACACACCCCTGCAGGGAACCTGGGGACAGAGTCAGGGCAGTCGTGGTCAATGTTCAAATGACCAGTTGTCCACAGCCTTCCCCTAGGGACACGTGAGGTCTCACGCCATGTCCAGCTGGCTGTTAAAGATGCTATTAAAAATCATTAATAAGTGAGTTCCAGCCTTGCTTACACAGTTTACTGTGGTGACCTGAAGAAAATGACTTCTTATCTTTTGTTTCCTATCAATGGAGTTGTGACTTGTAGAAAACGGGATTGTTTTTTCCAACCACCCTTAGAGGAATAAGACACTCAGATACCCAGGTGTAGTGGCCATATTTCAATATATCTGAGACAGAAGAAGATGAATGGGAGGGAGATTACGTTGGAACCGCTGTGTAACTGATGTGTGTGCATCTGTCCCTGTGAAATATGATTTTTCACTTCTATTCATCTTCTTTCACATTCCATTTTTTTCATTTCATGAGCACCGGGAGGGAAAAAGCCAGGCTACACACCAGCCATCAAATCTCACCGTTTACACCACCCACTTGAGAAATCAGCAACTGCTGCACCACCAGGCAACACTCTGCCTAAGCCCATGACCATATCTAATGCATCCTGATATTCCCTGTGCTCGACACATGACTGCAGGTGACAGGCTTGTCCTAAGCTGGTTGGATGAATGAATCCATCCAGAGGACGATGCCAGACCCAGGGTCCCCACAGCCAGGCTGGGGTGAGACTCAGAAGGAAGGCTGTCTGTCAGTCAGGCAGCAGGAGGAGCCGTCTCTAGAATTCCCATTGCCTTTGGGAGGAACCTTCACCATGGGAAGTGGGAAGTGCTCGAGCACTGAGGCCAGGGCAAACACCAACCAGGAATCTCATTAAGGATTCATACCCACAGCCCAGAGCCCTGGAGGACAGGCTCCCAATGTGTTCCTGTCAGATGGGCGCCTCTTTCTCCTCTTCTTTCCCAAATGTTTTCTAAAGGCTGTGAAGGGGAGAGCTGGTCACACACCCAAAGATAAATAAATAAAAAGTGATCTGCTTTTTTGTTTTGTTTTCTAAAAGAAGAGTATTATTAACTTGATCAAAAATGGTTGGTCTGTGACAGAGAATCAAAATCTCCACTGACAAGCACAGTATTCTGGACTCTGGGACACCCCTGGTTGTTTGGGGAACCCCATGGAAGCCACAAAAGTTTTTGTTTGTTTGTTTGTTTTTTTAAAAAGATGACTGGTAAGGGGATCTTAACCCTTGACTTGGTGTTGTCAGCACCACGCTCTCCCAAGTGAGCCACGGGCAGGCCCTGGAAGCCATAGAAGTTTAAATACAAACCGCTAAATGGCTTCCTCCAAAAGCCTCTAGGTAATAAATACTGTCCCCTTTGAGAGGTGACAGGCCCAAATGATTCTCCTAGAAATGGTGGACAGAGTTCCAGGGGCCTTGGTGATAGGGAAGCCCTGTGTCTTTGAGTCCTCCTACGAGGGGCACCAGGGTCTCCGTGTGCATGCAGGGCACTGTGCCCTTCGCTCCCGTTGACCAGCCGGGGACTCCCTAAGCTGGCAGAGCTCCTTACAAGGTGAGTGCCTGGGGTGGGACCAACCACAGGGTCTTGGCAAGGTGTCACATCAGCCCCCTACTCTGAAGACCAAGTGGAGGGGAGCAGCGATGGAAGCCCCTTCTCTGCACTCCGTTCTGGCACTCGGCCTGAGGCTTTCCTCTTCCTCTCTGTCTTTTCGGGGTCTCGTAGTGATGAAATCCCAGCGTGGCTCTTCCCCTTCCAGCCATGCCTCGCCCTGGCCACAGCCCTGGGAGCAGGAACATCTCTGGCTTTGGCCGTGGGGAGGGTGAAAGAGTGGCCCTTGTCTCCCTACCAAGGGGGATGTCACGCCACCAGAATTTATGTGCCAGCTTTCCTTGTACCAGCTTTTCCCAGGTTACCTCCCCACCTATTACTACCCCATTAGTCGCCGTGTGTTTCCCCCTAACTGTCACCAGCCCACACTGCCTCTTTGTTACCCTGCGGCTCTCAGGCCGGCCCCTCCCCAGCAAGGGGCTCGGCTGAAACTTCCCATTGTGCAATATTTCCTCCCTCTCTCCTGTCCTCCCTCCCCCGCCCTCCCCGGGCCCCAGCGCCGTTAATAAAACAAACCCGCCAAAGGGAATCCTCCGCCCTATTTGCACAGCACGAGTGGGCCCCCCAGTTGTCTGGATCCCCTCATTCCCCATAAACACGCTCCCCCTCCTTATTGGTATTCAGGCAGTACCTTCCTTTCCTAACCCTTCCCCGTTGGCCTCCTTGATCTGCCAACAGAAGGGTCTTTGTTGAAGGAGGAGAGAGGTACAAACACCAGGACTCCGAAGACAACCTCATGGACTTCAAAGGGGGAAATGAGTCATTGCTCGATGCGGGAGGGGGGCAATGGCCTGGGAGTGGGTGGGCCCAGGGGAGCCCCTCTAGTAGCAGGCTTCTCCTGATGGGAATTCTGCCTGAGGATAAACCTTCTGTGTCGTTTTGCAGATCAGACATCATTTCCAAAGCCGTTTGTTGATTTTTATTCTTCCCAATTTGACTCCAAATGCAGGCTAGAACCTGGTGTCTGGTAAATATTTTGTTGCACAGTGTGCTGAAACCACTTTGCTATAGGGGATGGCCCAAGACTGAGGCTCCAGCTAGGGCACTTCCAGGCTCCCACAGGCTGCCAGTTGCACGTGTCTGTAAACAGACTGACCATCCCAGACACCACGTGGACGCGGCCTCTCCCCCGCGCACAAGTCCTCCAAGTCTCCCTTGTTGGAGGCTCTGCATCTGAGAGCACCCCAGGCTATGAAACCCAGGCTCCCCCAGCATCTCCAGCATGCAGCCCTCCTTGAACTCTTCCAGGGAGGAGGCGACGGGCAGAGCAGCCCACCCTCAGCAGCCAGCTCGAGCTCAGGAAACTGACATCGTGCAGAACAAACTCCACTTCCGCCCACTGAACCCAGCTTCTGGAACAAATTGGCTCCCTTGTCCTCATGACAGCCCTTCACAGAGATCTGAAAATTACTCTCAGCATTGCTCTACATTTTCTTTTCATCACACTGAACAGCCCCGGGCCCCCTGACTATATGTCACATGAAATGGTTTCCAGATGTCTCCCAATGTCATCCACCCTCCTCTGGTGTGGTTTAGTGACCTCCCTACAACCACTCACAATAAAACACAGATCCTGGTACTGAACACTGTTCTCTGGATGTGCTTGAATCAGCACAGACTAGGACAGGACTATCCCCTCCCCTAGAGAGGCTACCGTGCCCCTTTTGTTCATGCTAAGATCACACTCACTCTTTCAGCCACCTTACTGCACTCTTGACTCGTCTTCAGCTTCAAGTCATAGGCCCTTTTCACAACAAGTACTGCCAAACCAGGTCTCCCCCATCCGGTGCTTTTACAGTCATCTTCATATTTAATAATATTTAGCTTCACTGCATTGATTCCAGCTCAGCTTCTGGAGATCATTTTGCAATCTTACTTCTGTCATCTTAAGTACAATGGCCATCCCTTCTCAGTTTTGTGCCACCTGCAACTCTGCTGAGCATCCCTACTATACACTCATCCAATTCATCAGTAAAATTGAGAAACAGAGCAGGGTCCAGAGATGCTAAGTGAGTTGCCCAAAGTGTCACAGCCAGATAAAGATAGAGCCAGATCTAGAGCACAACTGTCTTGCCTGCCCATCTAGTACTTTCCATTACACTCTGCCAAAAAGTTTCCGGGACACTTCAGACTGCTCTCTCCCCAACCCTCTACCTCCCGCACCTCCTTTCTGGTACATCCCAAGATGTCCTGATTACAGACAGGAAGGTCTGGAAAGGGCTGGCTTCCTGGAAGGAAAGTGGGAAAACTGCAGCCTGGCTGGAGGATCCTAGTTTGTTTAATTGTACCAGCGTCCTGGAGCTTCAACTCTATGCTTCTCAAATGGGAGCCTCTGGAGTAGCCCACCCAACAGACCAGGCTAAAAGGGCCAGGAGGGCGAGGAGGTCCTGGGGTACTGCCTGGGGTAAACAGGACAGAACAACGGAGCCTGCAGAGACTCTGGGATATCCTTGCATCTTGGAAGTAACCTGTACAATGTACAGATAATCCTTAAAGATGGCTTCAACCCTATGGCCTCTGATAAATAATTCTCACAGGCTGGTCCTGGAAACACGCATAGCTCTTTGAAGAATCTGCCAAAGATAATGACTAGTTAAAGGGCTGGCCCTTGGCACACACCCTTGCTCTGAGTATAAACTCTAGAGAGCAGCACCAAGATCATGGGCTGAACATGCCAGGAGAACAGGTCAAGGTTAGCACAAACTGTACACTTAAAAACAGTTAAGATGGGCCGGCCCGGTGGCGCACTGCTACAGTGCGCTGCTTGGGAAGTGCTGCGGTGCTCCCGCCGAGGGTTCGGATCCCACATACAGACCGGTTCCCGCTCACTGGCT
>NW_007730993.1:42418-51497 GCF_000696425.1 Galeopterus variegatus | reverse complement strand
CAGGCTCTCTCTGTCCTCTGGCACGCTCACTCCAGACCCGTCGCCATCTTGCTCCCTCAAACTACTAATTTGATTTAAATGGCCACACATGGCTGGTGACTAGCATACGGGAGTGATAGTTGGCAATTCTTCAATTGTCTGTGATATGAGCAGTGATGCAGGTATGCACAGGATGTCATGGAGACATAGAGGAAAGGGATTTAGCCCAGCTGGGTACAGAAAAAAGTAGGATCAAGGAAACTGTCCAAAATATATATATATATTGCATTATATTAATATATATTATATTATATATTTATATATATTATATATATAATATATATATAAAATATGCAAAATATTATATGTGTATATATATATATATATATATGTATGTATGGTCAAACAGAATGTTAACTGTATGCAAAAGCATAATTCAGCAATTTCATTCCTGGTATACACCCTGGGGAAATTTATGCTTCTGTGCACCAGAAGACATGTACAAAATGTTCATAGGGGCATTGTTCAGAATAGCCAAAAAATGGAAATCATGAAAATGTCCATCAACAATAGAATGGATAAAACAATCGTCATTTTTTATGTAATTCAAAGTGTACATCAACGAAAATTGGAAAAAAAAAAAACCCTATGAAAATATGTAGTGATGTGCATGTATCTCAAAACTAAACATTCAATTAAAGAATCCAGGGCCGGCCCGGTGGCGCACTGCTACAGTGCGCCGCTTGGGAAGCGCAGTGGCGCTCCTGCTGAGGGTTCGGATCCCACATACAGACTGCTTCCCGCTCACTGGCTGAGCGAGGTGCGGACGCAGCACCGAGGGTTGCGATCCCGTTGCCGGTCCCGGTCCGGTACGGGGGCGACACTGAGGGTTGCGATCCGTTGCCGGACACGACAAAAAAGACAAAAAGGAAAAAAAAAAAAAAAGTTAAGATGGTAAATTTTATGTTACATGTTTTTTATCACAATAAAAAAAAAAGCCACTACCGGCAGGACAGCCTAGACCTGGAAGGAAGGAAAGATGGAGACTTGGGTTTCAGTGGAGCAGGACCGAGTGGCAGATACATCTGTGGATGCTGAGGAGCCTTTTGGAATATCAATACCAACCCTATATTTGCATATGACAACCTCAGCTGCCCCTGTGGACTTCTAATGCCAAGATGACCTGAAGCCCCATAAAACCATGCATACATTCTAGGAAGGACCTTTGATGCTCAGAGGCTCAATGTTAAAGTTAAAATTTGATTAAGCAGAGATCAATATGAGTTAAGAATTAATGAAAAAGGCAAGGCACCATATTGAGATGTTTATTTCTTTAATCTTGCACTATTATAGATCAAGAATTTAAGGGTAATGAGTTATAATTTGTGTTAATACTCCTGCCGGTTAACCTAATAAAGAGCTCTGCATTAAAGTCAGCTCCCAGGGAATGCATTCAGAAAAAGAGTTTGTAGAAATTCTTCTTTCATTTGCATGAAGCCACTAGCTTACTTCTAGTCTATAAAACCAAGGAAAGAATAGAATACATGAGTAAAACTCTCAGGCAGCAGGCAAAGCTGCCTGCCAAGTCCAGCATGAGCTGAGGCAAGATGCTGAGGAAGAAAAGCAGATCTGTCCTTACAGAGAGGACAGGCAGTGGAACGGCGAGCTGGCCCCACCAAGTCAAGGAGACAGGCAGGAGGCAACTGGGACATGCTCCTGGACCCAGCCTGTAACCTCCCGCTGAGCTCCTGAGGGGTGGGGGGAGCTGGACAAGCCCACCGGTCAAGGGCAACTCACGAAGACATCTAGGACAACAAATTGTCCTCTACATCCAAGTAATGCAGTGGGTTGGGGCATGTCTGCCCACCCCCTCCATTGCTTCTGACAGTTTGGGTGATGATCATAATCACTGCACCTGCACTAGGTGTTCCATACAAATCACCCCTAATGCTCACAACACCCCCCAGCACTTCGTAGATGAGGAAACAGACACAGAGAGGTTGGGTAAGCTGCCCAGAGTCCCACAGCAAATCAGTATCCACGATCACTAGAGGAAAAGAGAGGACTCAATGCCAAGAAGACTAACTATGCATTGGGAAAGCCAGAGCTGCCCAGAGGCCCTTTTCTTGGGTGGGCTCCTGGAACTAGGATGGTGTGTGGGCATAACTCCATAGCCCCAGGAGGGAGGGGCTAGGTGTGCTTCCAGCCACTGAGTGTTATTGTCCTTCAAAGGGAAAAGACAATGTGGTAGACAGAATAACGCCCTCCCCAAAGATGTCCTCATCCTAATCCCTAGAACCTATAAATATGTCAATTTATATAGCAAAAGGGACATCGCAGATGTGAGTAAATTATGAATATTGAGATGGACAGATAAGCCTGGATTATCCAGGTGGGCCCAATGTAATCACAAGGGTCCCCACAAGGGAAAGAAGGAGGCAGGAGAGGCAGAGCCAGAGGACACTGGTGATGAAGCAAAAGTCAGAGTGATGCAGCTGTGGGCCAAGGAATGCGGGCAGCCTCTAGAAGCCGGAAAAGGAACAGAATCTCCCCTAGAGCCTCCAGAAGGAACACAATTCCGCAACATTTTGATTTTAGCCCCCATAAGACCCATTTTGGACTTCTTACCTCCAAAATGGTAGGTTAATAAATTTGTGTTGTTTTAAGCCACAAAGTTTGTGGTAATTTGTTATAGCAGCAATAGGAAACTAATACAGACAGCAAGTGCAACTGCTATGGACTGAATTGTATCCCCTCCTAAATTTGTACATTGAAGCCCTAACCTGCAATGTAATGGTGTTTGGAGATGGGTCTTTTGGGATGTAATTAGGTTTAGATGAGGTCACGAGGGTGGGGTACACGTGATGGCATTAGTGTCCTTGTAAAAGGGGACACCAGAGAGCTTGCTCGCTCTCTCTCCCCCTTGTGAGGACACAGCAAGAAGGTGGCCATCTGCATGCCAGGAAGAGGACCCTCACCAAAACCTGACCATGCCAGCACGCTGATCTTGGACTCCCAGCCTCCAGAACTGAGGGATATAAATTTGTGTTGTTAAGCCACCCAATCTAGCAGTCCAAGCTGACTAACTCAGGCAGCCTTCTGCAGCTATGACCACATTCCAGGCCCGGGTCCTGGCATAGTGAGAAAAATCCAGTGGTTCTGAATCCATTAAACTGTGACAAGCCATCACGGATAAATGGGATCCGTGTTCATTATCTGCTCGGGCTAGTCAGTGAACATTAGCAAATCCCTCAGAATTTTGCTAAGAAGCTTTTCACAAAGTGTTGAGTGGTTTAAGGACGTACAGGATTATTTTTATGCTGCCCATTTTTCCTTAAAGACTAGCACTTCCTTTCAGGGTAGTGTCCACCTCAACAGGTCTATTTCTGGTCTGAGAAGCCCAAGCCGTCCCTGCCCAGCCAGAGTCTGCTCTTGCATGCAGGACCCACATGAGGGTCTGCTCGTACCATGCCACTTGTCAGCTCCAACAACTGGCCAGATAGAGGCCTGCATCTCCTCAGTAGAGGATACACATGGCTGGACCCAAGAGAACTGAGGGCGAAAGAGCCAGAGATTAAGACTCAGGGATGAGTTTACCAGCTCCTACCTCCCTTCACTTCTCCCTCCAAAGCTCCCCCACAAGAGCAGGAAGCACTCAGAGATCCCCCAGGACAAAGATCAAGTTTCTGCCAAGAAGTTCCATGTTAATATTGGGGCTAAAGCCAAACTGACTTCAGAGGTGAACAGCCCAGGAGCTCCTTACCCTGTGGCAGGGATGGAGGGGGTGAGGGCAGGAACAGAACCAAACACATAAGATAATGTTTCCTGCCATGTCACCAAAAAGATGTCTTTTGATATCCCCCCCAACCCAACATTTGAAAGATCTGGGCTATTAAAATATCCCTATTAATAATATATCTTCTCATATTTTTATTACTCGAGAGCCAATTAATCAATTGACAGCCAGGTTTCTCATTAGTATCAGATAGTCAATATTGCACCACCAAACTGATTCCAAACTATAGCATTCTAGCCAAAAACCAAAGACAGTACATTGAGTTACCACATTTTGCCTTACAGCACACTGCAAAGAGCTTGGGGGAACCCCATCATTTCTTCTTTGAGCTCCTCAACATCCACTGATGCCTGGCTGGGAATGCCAAGTAGGAAACAGAACCAGCCGGGGCACAGTGCTCAGCTTCAGGGGAGGGTCTGACTAGGAGATGCTGGGTGCTGGCCCATCCTAACCTAAAACTGAGTCATTCAAACCCTACTGCGTGCAAGTCACCATCACGTCATGTCACCTGAGTCCAGCCTTGTGCCAGCTCGTGTCCGTCTCCACCAGCTGAAAGATCTAGCCTTCCTCCTTGACTTCCACATCCCTTCACTCCCAGCTCAAGTCACCATCACGTCGTGTCACCTGAGTCCAGCCTTGTGCCAGCTTGTGTCCGTCTCCACCAGCTGAAAGATCCAGCCTTCCTCCTTGACTCCCACCTCCCTTTACTCCCAGCTCAAGGTCTTCCAGCTTCCCAGGAAGGAGGGGCCTTCATCAGGGTCCTCTGTGACCACCCTCATTTAACTCATCCCCAATAGATTTTATTTATCCTACGAACCAGCACTAAACCCCAAACAACTGGCTCCATGTTTCTGGGCCACAAGTCAAGGCCAACCACAGGTCAAGTAGAACAGGGGTCAGATAGAAAATAATGAGCCCACCAAATCCATGAAGCCAAGGCCCAACATAGACCCACAAAGCCCAAGGCCAGAAGTCAGAGAGGGGAGAGGGGTCGGCCTGTTTACTCTCCCCCCACAGCCTTCTGGACAAGACTCTGCACCAGAAAGACACCACAGCTCATGAGCCTGCTACACTCACTCATGCTGGGAAATAAGAGTGAATCCTGCCTGAGTCCCTGTCCAGCCTGATGGGAGAGGCAGGGCGAAGGGTTGTAAGGAACATTGTGTGGACGCTGACAGAGGTTCAAGCAGCTGCTAAAAGGGCTCTGAGAGGTGGAAGAAACCCAATGTCCACCAACAGCTGAATGGATAAACACAATGTGGTACATCCATACAGTGGAATATTGTTCAGCCATTAAAAGGAATGAGATTTTGTAGCAAGTGCTACAACATGGGTGGACCTCAAAAATGCTGTGCTGAGTGAAATAAGCCAGTCACAGAAGGACAAATACTGTCTGAGATCATTTATATGATGTACTGAGAATGGGCAAAGTCATAGAGACAGAAAGTAGAATAGAGCTGAAAAGGGCCAAGGGGGAGGGAGGAATGGGGGATTATTGTTTAAGGGGTACAGAGTTTATGTTTGGGGACGATGAAAAGTTTGGGTATAGATGGTGGTGATGGTTACACAACATTGCAAATGTATTTAATGCCACTGATTGTGCACTTACAAATGGTTAAAATGATAAATATTATGTTATGTATATTTTACCACCAAAAAAAATGCTACAAAGAAATAAAGAGGGTATTGAGGAGGCAACAATCCATTTCCTCTGGGGAGAAAGGAACTGTGAGCGGAAGGCGGTGTTTCAGGCAAGCCCAGGGAGCTACAGGAGAGCCTGAGATGTGAGCTCATCTGTCCCTCCTGCTCATGACGCAGGTGCAGAGAGCTGGGAGGAGGTGCAGGAGGCCTTTGTCTGGGGTGGTGGACGGTCAACCTCTGTTCAGTCACTCTGCTCTTCAAGAGCACTCTGTGGCTCCCTCTGCCTCTCATCCAGTCCAGACTTCTCATCCCAGAGCTAGGTCTAGAAGCTGTCTACATCTCCTTCCTGAGCTCCGCACAACACTCTAGAACTGTGGGGCCCCTGCGCCTGGGGAACCGCATTCCCACTCACGTCTGCATAGTCACTCCTTCCACAGAGAAGTCCTTCATTCTTCTCCACCCGCCTGTGTGTCCCACACACTTCAACACCTGGAAATCCACTTCCCCAGAAGACTCGTGAGCAATCTCTTTCTGCTTCCTGTTTCTCTATTTTCTCAAATTTTCTACAACAAAGAGGCTGTATAGCACAGTGAGTGAGAGCACAGGCTTGCGGTCACACTCCTGTGTTCCAAGCCCGGATCCGCCATCAACAAGCTACACAACCAATTTACCTAACTCCTCTGTGCCTCAATTCTCCCACCTGTAAGATGGGGATAATAATAGCACTTATTGCATAGAACTGTAGAACTAAAATGGGAAAATGCATATAAAGTGTTTGGCACATAAGCGCTTAGCAAATGGTAATTATTATAACATTAAATATTCCTTTGATATTAAACTTGATTTTTAAAAAATGTTTATATGTTAGCTCAAGCATAAATGTCTTAAGAAGTAAACCCCTTGTCTGTTATCTCTCTTTGCTTTTCTCTATTTTCCAAATGTTCAATATCCTAGCAAAATTATTCGTATAATTTTTTAAATGGTTTAAAAAAAATCTCCACCTCCCTGAAAGTTATTCACAACTGCTGCCTCCCGCACGCATGCCTCTCTGTTCAGAATCTTCTCGATGCTTGTGAATTCCGTTTGTCTCATACTGATTTTTGCAATGCTCTAGGAGAGAACTGGCAGCTTTTCATGCCTTTGAACCCCTGTAAAGCTTCTCCAGCAGGGTGTTCTGCATTCATGGGGCACTTTCCCAGGGTGACCCACTGACCGCTTGCTCTCCCCAGCCCTCCCTCAGCCCTGGGCTCCCTGCGCTATCCACATTTGTGAAAGTCTGAGTGGTTCTGAGCCAGCCAGGGACAGAGCCGGATTCAGAGTCTGCAGCCAGGCGCCAGGCTGTGTTGAGGACATGCGTTTCGTCCATGCTGGGCACAGCAGCGGCGCTGTCATGAGCAATGTCAATGTCAGGCTGGCCGCCTTCTTCGTGGGGGCTCCCGTGCCAGCCCAGTAGGACACTCGCCTTATTCACTATGGCCTTGACAGCAGGAGCAGATTTAATGATTGGAAACCACTTTGAGAATCCAGAGTGCTCCATAATTGCCAACTCATAATCCCCAAATTGTTCCCTGCGTGGCTGTGGGAGGTGAAGCGTCTGTACTTGGAGTCTTGGCTTACTTAGAGTGGCTCTCACACCAGAACCCGGCCCGGCAGAAGCGAACAGACCCCTGACAGGGGTCCCTGCCTGAGACTCACCAAGCATGCTGGGGAGCAAGACTTCTCAAAGAGGCACTTGATAATAATGCCAATTCTTGGGGCCATCCACTCAGGAGCTCTGATGACTGTGACCCTGGAAATCTACATTTTTATAAATTCCCCATGAGATGATTCTTACTCCAGATTAAGTACAGAAGGTTTGGAGGTAAGGGCACAGGTTTGGAGTCAGGTGCACCTAGGTTCAAGTCTCAGCTCTGACACTTCTTGTCTGAGACCTTGGCAAGTTATTTACCACCAGGCCCACGTGATGTTAATAAGTATTCCCTGAAAAAAAATTTTTTTAAAGAGTTTCACAGTCAAGGGCCGGCCCGGTGGCACACTGCTACAGTGCGCCACTGGGGAGCGCGGCGGCGCTCCCGCCGAGGGTTCGGATCCCACATACAGACCGACCGCTCACTGGCTGAGCGAGGTGCGGGTGCAACACCGAGGGTTGCGATCCCGTTGCCGGTCCCGGTCCGGTACGGGCGCGACACTGAGGGTTGCGATCCGTTGCTGGTCACGAAAAAAGACAAAAGAAAAAGAAAAAAAAAAAAAGAGTTTCACAGTCAAATAAGTTTGGAAGATGCGACACCCTACATCTCCCCTGGAAGCTTTAAAATGCACATGATGAATTAAAGTGGCTGAAAAGTCTCTCTACGAAGAACTCTGCTTGACCCAGCACTTCTCCAAACTGTCTAACCACAGAAGCTTCTTTTTATCATTAATGCCAGGGACATCTCACCGACCTAATATCTCATGGGACAAAGCTCATGAAATTCCTTTTTGGGAAAAGGGGAGTCTAAAGGTGATGGATGGCGTCCTAAGGAGCCCGGAGGCAGTTCCAGCAGGAAGAAGGTGGAAGAGGGGCAGCCAGAGCCCCATTCCTCATGCTCTGGCATCATGGGGCATGGCTGGCTCCATTCCTTGGCTCCACTGCCTGGCGTGGACATGTCACAACAGCGAGGTCACCTTTCTGCTTTGGGTAATTTCCCTTGGAGGCAAGACAGATCCATTTTTAACAGCTCTTCATTTCAGCAGAGAATGCCCTCCTGCCTCTGATGGGGGCTGGGGACCGACCGGGAAGGGGAGCTTTGTTCTTCTGACCAGTGCTGACAGTTTAATTAAACCCAGCTTGAGACAGGGTCGATAGGGTCAGGCATTCTTCAACAGGGCTCCTGCAGAATCTCACATCCGCGCCTCAGAACCACCAGGGCCCTGTTAATGAGTTATCGTGGTCCTTACAGCAGGGATATAAATAAGGGGACATAAGTGCCCTGGGCTGCTCTTAATCTCCCACCCCCACCCCTCCCAGGCCCAGCAGAGGCACAGAAGGTCGATCCTGTCAGGATATATATTGTGTTCAAGGCTAAAAGCAAACCCAGAGAACTGGGTTTCCAGAAGCAGCTTCTGGATGAGGAAGGGGACACAACCAGAAAGCGGGGGGACTGCGAGGCAGCGGCAGACGCCCCTCCCCAGACCTGGGAGGACAGAGGCGGGGGCCCGGGTATGGGCTGACACTTATGCTACTCCCCACCTGAACTGGGTTTTGCTCCTCTTAGAGAAGCAGTTAGGTTTCAAACATGTCCCTCTAAGCCTAAACTCAACCCTTGTGTATATCCATGAAAACAACATCTTCACATCCCCCGGGGGTCGACGTCAGGTGATAGAGACGACTCCAAACCCAGCTAACCTGCCGCCAGTGTAGAACCTCACCCCCAGCAGGAGACATGGGTCCAGCAGATGGGGGAAGCATCAGCCCCTGCCCACTCCACCCTGCTAGTAGGTCAGAGGGTGGTAGATGCTCTCAGAGAGCACTGATGATAGACCGTCACCTCCTGGAGAGGCAGGGCCACACCTGTCTGTCTCACACAACGCATCCTCAGTGCCTAATATAGAGCCTGGCCCATAGGAGGCCTGCAGGAACTGTTGGGTGAAGGGGTGGGTGGGTGGGTCGATAGCAAGTAGCAG
>NW_007730993.1:13771-42052 GCF_000696425.1 Galeopterus variegatus | reverse complement strand
GTGGGTGGGTCGATAGCAAGTAGAAGGTGAGGAGGAAGTGGAGAGAGGAAGAGGGCGGGGGGTGAAGGGTGGGTGAGGAGTTGGGGGATAGAGGGGCGTCCAGGTAGGTTTATAGGGTCGATGGGTAAGTGGGACGGTAGATTGGTGGGGTTGAGGGTGGACAAGTGGAAGCGTGGATGGGGAGGCAGATGGGTAGGTGGTGGGAGAGTATTGGGTGGGAGGATAGGTAGATGGGAATGGGGGATGGGGCTAGGCGTGGGGAGATAGAGGGAGGGTTGGTTGGTAGGTTGGTGGATGGGCAAGTGGGAGGGTGGATGAGTACGTAGGCGGGTGTAGCCTGTGGATGGGTGGTGAGTAGAGGATGGATGGGTGAGGGGGTGGATGGTCAGTATATAAAGATGAGCTTTAGCATCAGACAGACCAGGGTGGAAATCTGGCTTGGCCCCGTGGGCCTATCACAACCCCCCCCCAAGTATGCATTTCTTCACCTGCAACACGGGGTAAATGCTAACCACGTAGAGATGTTCTGATGATGAAATCAGAGAATGTCTGTAAGTTGTTCAGCATGAGCCTGGCACAAAACCTTCCATTCATTCTAAAATGACAGCAGTTCCTGAAACCTTTCACGATGGCCCCGAGAGGCTGGGGCAGTGATAGCATGTCACAGAACGGGACTGGCTCCTGCAGCAGCTCCATGCCCCCTCTAACTTTAGACAAGGAGTGAGTGGACACTCTCTTCTAAAGAGGTGGGGGGTGGGGGCTGTTGAGCAGGAACTCCAGGCCCACCCTTACCAGGGGCAGCCCCAAGGAAGTAGAGAACACACCTGTAATTTCAGGGCTCCAAGAAACATTTCTTGACAACATCACCTACTTGCTCCACGTTTATTCTCCCCAAACTGCTCAGGAAAGTGCCCAAGAGCACAAAAAGCAGATTCCCTTTGTCAACACCCTGCACCTGTGCAAACTGTCCTAAGCCACACTCCAGCCTGCTGCCTGCGGGGACCTCGTGCTGGCCAGCACGTGACCTCTCCCCATGGCCTCCACAAGAGCACCTAAGCCACTCATGAAAAGAAAAACCTGTTGGGAGAAGGTCCCTGCAAAGCAAGGGACCTTCTGAGCTAAGAGAAGTGAGGCTGAATCGCCACAGAGAAGGAAACCCCATTGGCACTGGACAAATGCTCAAGCCGGGTGCATCTGGGCTGTAGGGCCGCCTCTGGGAGTAGGGTCTGCCACCCTCCAAAGCAATTCCAACATGCACTCACCTTGCACTTCCTGAGCACCTCCCACTGGCCGCAGTGTTTACACCTGACATGACAGAGGGACACACCTCTCTTTAATCCTCACAACAGCCCTGGGAGGAACTGCACCCTTATTTCACCTTATGGAAAAGCACACGGGCTGGGTGGGGTTAGAGGAAGCTCTGTGATTTCACATAACTAGCGCTTGCTTTAACTCAGACTACAGAGGGCTCTCATTCCTTATAAAAAACTGGGAGGCTTCCTACCATAAAAATAACACATGCTTCTCAGAGAACATCTGGGAAACACAGAAAAGAACAAAGTCACCCGCAGACAATCCTTGTTGGCATTTTGCAGTGATTTTTCCATGCATTATTTAGAGTGACTTATTTAGTGATCGTGATGTAACACAGTTTTGCATCCTGACTCTTAATATTACAAACATTTATTGACAATACTTGACATCTTTCATAAAGGCCATTTTTGATGACTATATAAATATTCCCTCAAGTAGATACACCATAATCTACTTAAGCATTCCCCCAATGTTAAACATTTTGGTTATTTCCATATTCAGTTCAATATCTTGTATTTCAATATTGTAATTAATGACGCAATGAACATCTTTGTACTCATGTTTCATTATTTCCTTAGGGTAGATCCCCAAAAGTAAGATTTCTGGGTAAAGGCTTAAGACCATTTTCAAGCTCTTTAGGGACCCTCGAAGGCCTGGTGTCTAATTCCTACCCAATCATTGAGTTGCTCTGTGGTCCAAGGCAAATCACCTCTGTGAGCCATAGATCCCCCATAGGGAAAGAAATGGACAGACTAACCCAACACCAGGGGAAATATTAGTGAAGACTAACCAGTTACAGAATTTTAACTTCTGGAGGCTACACGGGCAAAATCAACTGAAATGTGGGCTGCACCGCCTACATACGTGGGACCACATCTTACCTAGCACATTTGGTCTCTCTCAAACCCATTCTCATGCTGATTTAGCATAGCAGCCTCTGCATGAAAGTCCATAATTTGCTCCAGATGGAAAAGATTAGTAACACATCCCTCCAAAGCAAAGAGAGGGTCAACAGGTGAGAGACCAGACACACCAGGCACTGCCTCCCCATCTCACCCCACCTTCTAAGGGAATATGTTCCACCTCCAGCTCCTGAGAAGGGGTGGGCTCCATAGAACCACCGCTCCGGCTGATCCCACAAGCCCCAACACAGCTCACTGGCCCAGGGGTGACCGCCTGGCCTAAGATGGGCCAATCAGATTTTTTGTCCCAGAAATCTGGGGTTGGGACCCAAGACACCATGGGGATCTGAGCTCTGAGGTCACAGGAAGTAAGAGAGGAGCCAGCACTGTGGATAACTGAAGTCATGGTGGAACCAAGAGGTTGCCCGTAAGCCCAGGGCACTGGTTTGCAGGGAGGAGTGAGACAGTAAGGTAGATATTCAGAAAGCACTAGAAATTTCCTTCACATCTAAATCAGGTCCCTGTGTAGGCCAGCCGCACCTCCCTTCCTGTCCCGGAAGCCTGTGAGCCTGCTAGCAAAAGATGTCAGCCCCCAAAAAGTGAATATGGCTGGAGAGGATCAAGCAAAGGCTGGAAGTTAGTGGATTCAGATTCACATGAGATGTCTTGGACATTTCAAAATCAATGAGGGAGGATCAGAGTGGGTACCCAGAACTTGGTGGCAGGCATCTGATACGCATATCCTCTGAGCCCTGGAGGGTGGAGTGTGGGAGATGACTATGGCTGAGGGGAAGGGAGTCCAAGCAGGCAATACTGCTGGGAGAATCAGGTAAGGGTTTGGAAGGCTAAGAGTGCATAGGAGAAGGAAAAAAAAATTGCAGAATGAGACCAGGAGAAAAAATGTTTAGGATGAATTTTTGCAGAAAGGCAGAGCTGTGTTACCCTTTGCAAAAGCCAGGTGAGAGAAAGGACAGGGAGAGAAAATACGAGCTGCTGGGGCCAAGTCAGGGCAAGAACAGCTGCCTGCACATAGCCAGTGACCACGTGGACAACACACGCCAGTACATGGATTGCAGGTGGAACAGACATTACTGTGGATGCATCTTCTGGGAAGGGTCTTGTGCCTTTAAGGAGTCAAGTAAAGAAAAAGAAAGCACCCACTGTGCCTGGCACTGATTGAAAGAGCTAACCTACCAGTGACAGGAGGACTGCAAGAAAAGGCCCAACTTGAGCCCAACGGTAGTGGCAAAGACCAGCAAAAGTCATCATCACTGTAGGTCACTGTAGCCTCCGGGCCATGAGGAGGAAGAAACAGGAAGTGACCAGAGAGACCATCTGGACAAACTAAAAAATAGGGTTCCATTGTAAAGACAAAAGCTTAAAGGCAGGAAAAATGACAAATTCTGCAGATGTCTGGAGACCGGTGGACTTAGTAAAAGGTCTGGAAATCATGGCAGAAGTGTTTAATCAGAGGAGAGGAGATCAAGCTCCAGACTCCAGGAGGCCCTAGTCGGGCCCTCAGCACTCAGGTAGCCTTCAGCTGCCACCTCCCACCCAGTCCCCACCCACAGTCTTACCTGCATCACTGCGTGCCTTTTTCAGGGCATGCAGAAGGTCCCAGCCAATGTTCTTAAGGTTGTTAATGACAACAATTAAGGGGACTCAAAAACCTCAAAATTTATAACTCAAAATTTAAAATCCTGACAGCCCTTCAAAAATCTAACAAGTGTACATGGTTGTCCTAGGTAGTTACAGAAAGCAAAATTAAGAAAAACATAAGTTATTAGAAAGCAGATTTAGGGCTCAAAATTAAGAAGAATTTTCTAATATGCAGATGTGCTCGATAATGGAATTGATTGCCTGAAGAGGTGGTGAACTCCCCATCAACAGAGGAAGCCATGCAAAGATAGCAGCACCATATTCTAGGAGCTGCAGAAGAGGTTCCTGAGATCATCTTGAAGGTCCTGTCCAACCCAAAACCCCACGAAATGAAACGTATGGTAGAACAATTACAGACACATCTGGGAAATCATGGAGCAGCAGAATTAGCAACTCCTTTTAAACAAAGAAGTACAGGAGAATGAGCTCAAAATAGAAATAGGTTCAAGAAGGACTTAACTGAATCGATACATATTCAACCCAAGGCAGGTTACCAAAGACAGTGGGAGATGCGTAACAGTGCCCCCCACAAAGGCTGGCATCACGTAACAAGCAAGCCACCCCCAGAACACCCTCATGCCCACACCGTCAGCCATGGCACGGGGAGCTGGATGAACTGTGGATTCTTTCAAGTGCTTGCCAAGGAGAAATGCTCCACGAGCACCTTCCTAGAGAAAGGGCCTGGCCTTTGTTGTCCTGAATGACTTCTGCCAGGTGAGGAACATGGGGGTCAAGGTCATGGGAAAGCCCAGGCTCCACTGACCAAACACTGTCCCTCCCACAGGGTGAGGGACAAGACCATAGACAGAGCTTGCTGGCTACGGAGCATCACTCACAGTCTCGACAGAGCCTGGTTGTTCTGGAACAGCAGTTCCGGTAACACGTGCAGCTGGTTCCGGTTGAGTCGTCTGAAAAAGAAAAATGAAGAGTGTTCTAGAAATTGCCTAGATGTCCAGGAAATCCAAAGGACTTCTCAGAGTCAGAAGGCCCAGACCTGAAATCCTAACAGGGTCAGTGTGTAATCTCAGGGAAATCACCTTCTCTGGACCTGTTTCTTCATTTATAAAGTGAGAATTCCACCATCCAGTGCTTGGGGAGGACAGACACAGAGCAACTGTGGCAGCCCCTCACCACGTCAATAACCAGAGCACTTTCCTTCCACTGTGTCTCCCACACCCATCACCACCACCAGTTCACATCTGCAAGAGCCTTTGTAACTTATAAGGCGCTGATTCCAGTGCTACCCCAGTTTGTGAGCTGGGTACCTACCCACACTTGAAATGTGAGATACACCCTTCCAGGGTAGGACTGGCCACATGTCCTGATTCCTTACTGATCTCATCCACATTTGGCTCAGCAGCAGTTTAACTTATTTTATTGTTCACTTTGGGTCTTTTCCAAAATGAAAATAGCTTTACTTATCTTTTTTTTAATCATTAATGAAAATGCACACTTAAAAAAAGAAAAGAAGAAGAAGCCTCAAATGAGGGGAGAAAAAGTACTCAACCACCTGCATTTTTCTCACTCGACAGTTTGTGGATGTCTTTCCATGCCAAACAGTACAGAATTATCCCTTTATTTTTAATGACCGAATAGTATGTCCATAATTTTTAATTCCCCTATTACTGGACAGACAGCTTTTCACTATTATAAGCACAGGCAGGAGTGGGAAGTCTGGTTCTGGAATATGGCCTGACAGAAGATATAAGCAGAAAGGACGGCACTTGTCCTAGGAAGGCAGCTAAGTTTAACCAGACTCAGCTCGCCCACCAGAAGCAACTAATTCTTCTTTTTTTAAAAGATGACTGATAAGGGGATCTCAACCCTTGGCTTGGTATTGTGAGCACCACGCTCAGCCAGTGAGCCAACCAGCCATCCCTATGTAGGATCCGAACCCATGACCTTGGTGTTATCAGCACCGCACTCTCTGGAGTGAACAACGAGCTGGCCTAGAAGCAACTAATTCTTTGACAGCAGAGTCTAGGACGTAGTGAGAGATACAACCGAAATTTTTAAAAACTATAACAGACAACACTAAAATTTAACAATTGCTTTTTAGCCTCTGTGACACAGCTGCTGAGCTCATCGAGTGGTGTGACACCTGTAAGGCCCCATAGAAGACCCCAAAGGAGGCACTCCCTAAAACATGGCGCTTTTCTCTTCCAGGTCCTAACAATCTCGCCGGCGCCAAGGTGCAGCCTATCAGAAATCATTACCCGCCCCCGGCCAATCAACTACCACCCCGTGTACTAACCACCCTCTCCCGGAACCCGGCTCTATATAAATGTATGCTCCTCCCCCGAATAAAGCAGAACTTCTCCGGTGAACTGTCAGCTCGGGTCCTGTCGTTCTTTCAACACCTACAAAGTACAGGACCTTGGTCCATGAGTCACCAGAGGGGGCATCACCTGGAAGCTAAGAGCTGCAATATTGCAGGCACCACCGCAGACCTGTTGAGTAGAATGTGCATTTCAACAGGAGCCCCAAGTGGCTTGTGCGCACATTAAGGCTGAAGAACCACTGATGTAAAACAACTGTCAGCTCGGGTCCTGTCGTTCTTTCAACACCTACAAAGTACAGGACCTTGGTCCATGGGTCACCAGAGGGGGCATCACCTGGAAGCTAAGAGCTGCAATATTGCAGGCACCACCCCAGACCTGTTGAGTAGAATGTGCATTTCAACAGGAGCCCCAAGTGGCTTGTGCGCACATTAAGGCTGAAGAACCACTGATGTAAAACACAGCCCCTGCCTGTAAGTCCACAGCACAGTTTGAGTTACACACAAGAATCTCTTGTAACAGTTCTTGATCAGACTGTGATAAATCAACTCTACAAAATCTTCCTTTTGGAGAGAGAGAGGAAGAAACTTAATGCTATGTAGCCAGCTGTAACTGGTCTGTGGTTACCTTCTAGAAGGTCATCCTTCATCTGATATGTGAGAGAGGTCATTGCCACCACACTGGGGACTGCCATGTTCCAGCATAGTGCAGAGCGTTAGATCTGCAACTCTAGGAGACCAGCTGGAAGAAGTTTACTGTACAGGGCAGGCTCCTAGGGAAACACATCATTGCTTTGGAAAAGAAAGGACCACCAATATAATCTTTAAAGCAACAGGAATAGACATGAGATCACCCCGAGTTCCTTAACCTTGGTCCGGTAAATTAATCCTATATTCACCCTGCCTCCTAACCACTGGTTTTTGTTTTGTTTTGTTTTTCCTCAAGACTTTCTCATTTTTCTGGCTTCAATGACTTAGGAGGGGAGGAGATTCAATGCCTAGAGACGAGGACAGCAAAGATCAAAGGACACCAAAGGAGGGGCCCAGCATGGTGAGATTCATGAAGGTAACTCAGAATAATAATAGTAGTAGCTGCTACCAGGATCAATGCTTTAGGGGCATTCTCTCACCATCGGAGGGAAAGCAGAGTGAAAGGGTGGGCTTCTTTCTCTTGAACATGACAACAGTGCCTTACAGTCACGCACACACCCTCCCGTCTCCTTGCAGTAACCCCACAGGTAAGGTTCTACTGCCGCAGTCACAGCACCCGACTCAGCTCTTGGTTGCTTTTGTTGAGTTCTCTCAGATAGATGAGGGAATTGGGTTCTGAGAGGTGAGTGGCTCACCCAAGTCCTTACTGAGTGGTAGATGTGGGATTCCGAAGCCTGCTTTTCCCTAGCGCCCCATCCTGGCTGCCTCTGTGACACTGTGCTGGCCTCTGCATAGCCGAGCTCCACTCCCTGCCAACCACAGGCCAGCCGAAGCCCTGGCACGCTGACTCTTCATGGCCTGCAGGAACACACATGTCTGCTGCTACACTCAAATCTGTAACTACTTACAAGATCCAGCTATGTCCATCCAAACTTGCTTATGCCAGAGGTACTTGTAATTATAATGTTATAATTTACTTAACAATCTCATAGATGAAAAAATACTAGTGGGAAAAGAAAGACTTGTCTCTTTGGAAACTAAGTTGAATGCTTTGGAAAGATTCAGTAAAAGGAAAGCTGTTAATTAAAGGGTTGTTGGATTAAGTAAAAACTGGAGGGGGGGGGTTGTCATAAAAATAAGGTCTAGAATTCTCCACCCAGATTGCTTCCAAGGGCCTTTTTAAAGCTCCCACTTCACCTTCAAGAAACCAAAACCAAAAATCATAAACAGGGTAATATGTGAGTGGTTTAGGCAAGGAAAACAATACAGAGATCATTTAGTGTCTCATACTAAAAAGAAAAGCCCTGGACCAAAAAAAAATAAACAAAAAGACAGGTTGGGGAGGGGGGCTCAATAAATGCACATTGATATGTTTTAACTGAAAATGAAATGTTTAGGGTATGCATGACTCCCCAGTTTAACCAATTTTTAGGATTAACTGATCCACCACTGGTGTCCACAGGCCAGAGGAGGGAGCAGCCACTGAACTGACCACTCACAAAGGTGCAGGCGGCCAGCACCGGATGCCTCCAGGGATGGGGTGGTCACACTCCCTAAGAACAACTGCCCGCTGTGAACCTGCTGGTCAACCCCTCCCTGCCCCGAAGAAGGGAACTGGGAAAGGACAGAAGGGACAAAGGCTGGACCCTGCCAAGTCTTGGGTGGCAGCAGCAGCATGACAGGGCCACCCCCTGCCATCCCCCACCCCAGGCCACCTTTCCTCCTCCCCTAGGGTGCGGCAGCAACAGAGTTAGAGCAAAAGTTTGGTCCAAATCAGGCCCTCATGGCCAGGTCAGTCCTATGTATTTAGTTCTAAGGCTTTTAAAGAAAACAAACGCAGGACTAAACATCTGGGCTAGCTGTGGGCTGCTGATCACTCAGCTGCAGGCCCGGCTGAGGAGCACAAAAGCAAGATCGCCTTGAGTTTTTTTCCAGGCTGCCTGAGGGCAACGAGACAACTTTATTCTTTTCCCATCACTTAATACCTCATTTTCTTTGATATAAAAGTGAAAGGTGAGGTATTAGGCCATAGTCATTAACGGCTCAGGCTTTAGAGGCAGAATGATCCGGTTTTTAATCCCCTCTTCTGCAAAATTGTGGGCAGATGACTTAACCTCTGCACACTTCTCTTTCTCATCGATAAATTACCATTTACCACAGTGTTGTTTTAAAGATTTAATGAGATACTATAGCGCAAAGAGCTTACCCTGGTGCCTGGCACAGAGTAAGGCAAGCAGTGGTAGCTATAATTATAATTATAATCTCATTGTAAGAAAATCCATAAAAAAAGAAAAGCACAAAATAAAATGAAAATCACCTGTTATCCCACTACTCAATGTAATGAGAGTTAATGGTCTCAATTTTTCTCCTCCTGTATGTTAGCCACATACAAGTTGATTTTATTTACACAAATGTCACTTCCTACCTTTTCCACTTAACATGCCATTGTGAGCACATTCCCATGGCTTCACCAATCTTCAAAAATAAGACTTTATATCTTAGGTCTCCACCAGAATGGTTGTTTCTAATTTTGTTTGTTTGTTTGTTTTTAAATAATATGCAGTAAATATCCTGACATGTAATTTTTTAGTGATGTCTCTGATTATTTCCTTAAAATAAAATGGACTTTCTGGTTCAAAGAGCATGACCTTTGGGACTCTTGACAACTATGGCTAAACCACATTGCAGAAGAATGAGTCAGGTGACCACCGTGAATGTGAGTGCCCGTCCCCCACCTCACTCCTTCCACATTCCTTTCTCCTTTTTCATTGTTGCCAACCTGAAATTCAAAAATTGATCAACATCCATTTTCAAACCTTAAAACCCTGTTAAGGAAAAGAAAAAACATGCAAATCAGAACATGCCACCACCTCCTGGTTTCAGTGCTATGGCCCTGAGCACCTGAGACACTGATCCTCAGGTGGCCCCTGGGGCTTCCCTGATGGGTCCCCCCGGCACATTGACGGCTCCCTTTTAGGACACACAAAACAGTGAACAGTGGTTCTGCCTCACTTGCCTGTGTTGAATGACTGTTTCACCATCATGTATTTTCAGGGACAAATAACAGAGTGGCACTGAGAACAGGGAGGGTGAGTGCTCTGCAGGTTTCTCTCTGCCACCTTCTCACCGTGCCCTGTGCCCACTCCCGGCTCCATCAGCAGGCAGAGGCCACTGGGCATTGGGTCCCCTCCCCGAGCAACCCCACTTCCAGTCAACCCTCCCCGTGCAGCCCCCACTGCCCTTCTGGGCCTGTGTCCCGCCGATACTCACAGCCGCTCCAGCTCCTTCATGTCGTCGAAAGCCCCCCGTTCCACTGCTCCGATCTGGTTCTCCATCAGCTGCCTGGGAGACACAGAGACAGGGCGTTGCACAAGGACTCAGGGCATTGCCCAAGGACTGCCAGAAACAGCTGGCCGAGGCGATGCCAGCGATGGAGCCAGACGGGAGCCTGAGCCACCTACAGACCCACGTGCCTGAGTGGACAAAAAGTCCCTCCCCAACTCGGGCTCCTCAGCACCCGCAGCCTGGCAGCAAGACGCCCCCGGCCCTGCCCCATGCTGTCCCCTCTGACGCCGCCTGCCATGTGGCCAGAACACAGGCCACAGCTCTGAAGGCATGCTGGGGAAGGCGAGACCAGTGGTGGGCAGCACAGGGCTGGCCCTCCTTTGGCCCAGAGAGTACATGTCCAAGGGGCAGAGCAGGGGCAGCCAGTATTGCGGGGAGGGGAGCCTGTGCCAATGGGCCTGAGCCCCCACATGCAGCAAACACTCTGCAGTTGGCAGACAACACCCTCTCTGCCCACACCCCCACTCCGCCTGGCCCCATCTGCTGCAGAGAAGAGTGGGTGCCTGTGCCAACCGAACCACCTGGCTCTGAGACTCCGCGGCTCCTCACCACCAGCATGCTCCAAAACCCAGAGCTCCTGGCTGGTGGGACAGCAGTTTTCACCAATAAATCGACAGTTGCGTGATCATTTTTGAGATATCAAAGTATGTTTTCCTCCCTGTGTTTTCCCCTCTCCACTCTCAAGCAGGCAGCTAATATGCCCGTGCATGGGCCTCAGATCTGGGGCAAGGCAGGGGCCAGAAGCTGCCACCAGACACTTCTCTTTCTCCACTGTTTCCAAAAGTCTGGGATGTCAAGGAGCTTCCACTGCAGGCCTAGGGGGAGAGGGGAGGAAACACCAGGGAAGGGCTTCCCCTAGACCCAGAAGAGATTCTCCAAACCTGGGAAGAGGTCAGAGGTCAGTGGGCTCTGGAGCAGGAGAGATCCCTACACAGTGACTTGTTTGCTCTGACATAAGAGAGGATTGACCACAAGGTGCTCCAAAGACCCTTGTAACTGCAGAGCCAGCAGTTCTGCAAGAACTGAGGCCCCGGGACCCTTGCGCTGCCTTAGGAGTAGGAGTGAGGATCCTATGATTGTCTGATGTTGAATTTCCTGCCAACAAGGTGGGATGGGCTGTGAGTCAAAACTGAGTTGATGCAGAGAAAATAAAGAAATGTGATTCTTCTGCACTGCTGAGTTTGTGGGCTGAGCCATTGCTACATCAGAATGCAAGCATGCCGGGGCTGCCTCGGTACCCTGAGATCAGCACGGCAGGAGGGGTGAAGGGTCTGCCCCTTCCCCTCCCTCCTCACCCCCACCCAGTCTGACAAGGCAGGTGTGTGGGTGGTCCCCCTGCTGGCAAGTAGCCAGGCCCCACAGAGCTGTGCCTGCCACCTCCAACATCTGCCACTATCAGGCACCTGAGGGGGGTCACTTCAGTCCTCACCTGTCCCCACTCACTGGCCTTTCAAGTTGGAGGGCTGTGGCCTTGCTGGAGAGTCTTCCTGGGGCACAGGTTCATAAGAACTGTGGAGACTGTTATGGACTGAACTGTGTCCCCCTCAATTCATATGTTGAAGCCCAAATCCAACATGTGACTGCATTTGAAGACAGGGCCTTCAGGGAAGTAAATAAGGTTAAGTAAGGTCATGAGGGTGAGGCCTTAATCCAATAGGACTGGTGACCTTATAAGAAGAGGAAGAGATACCAGAGATCCCTCTCTCTATATACACACAGAGGAAAGGCCATGTGAGGAGCAAGAAGGTGGCCGTCTGCAAGCCAGGAAGAGAGGCCTCACCAGAAACCAACCCTGCCAACACCTTGATCTAAGACTTCCAGACTCAAGAACTGTGAGAAAATAAATTTCTGTTGTGTAGGCCACCCAGTCTGTGGTATTTCATTACAGCAGCCTGAGGAGACCTAAAGCTTCTTTATGGCCACCTGGTCTTCCCTCGCCCAGGAGACAGCCAATGGACAAGACAGCCCTATCTGTCATGCCTAGTTCTGTGCCATGCCCAGTTTTCTCAGTTGTGGGAGGCACTGGTTGCTCGGGTCAGGACTCAACATCAGCCCCACCCTGCTCTCCTCAGGGTGTCCCAAGACTGACTCCACAGTGGAGGGGCCCTGCCGGCCTACAGCCCTACCCAGAGCCAGGACCCCCAAGGCCACTGCCGGGGTGTGGGGGGAAGGAGGTCATGCATGGGGTGGCGTTCCATACTCACAGCACCCGCAGCTGCTTGAGCCCCGCAAAGTCATTCTTATGGATCCGAGTGATGTTGTTGCCATTGAGTTCCCTGGAGGAGGAAAGGAGAGGAGGAAGTGGTGAGCTGACCGGGGTGGGCCCCCACCTGTTTGAAGACAGTCATCTCACCAAAGGGGCTGGGGGCTGCCCAGCTAAGCCCCGGACCCCCAAGTCCGTGTTGAGGCCCACAAGCTGGGCTCTCTGCAGCAACGTCCCATCAGCAGGAACAACAAGGATTGTGGCCCATGGTTGCCAGTGCCGCAGGCACCAAAAACATGGTTTCTGCCCTGAAAGAGCTCAGTGTAGTTGAAGAGACAAGACATTCACACAGGGAAGAATTTGGAAACCAGCTAATGAGAAAGGCTATTCAAGTGGAACCCTCTCTGAGCCTCCGTTTCCTCATCCATAAAATGGGAATAATGACTATGTCCACTTCATAGGGTTACCAGATGTAGCAAGTAAAGAGTATGGCCCACACTTGCAAAGGGCCCCCTGGGGACACCTAGATGTTACCATCTGGTGGCACTGGCTCCTGCAAGCTATGCTCTGAGCAGGAGACAGCAGGGAGGGTCATGTAATTTAAGGGGGCTGAGGATGTGGGACTCAGGCTGAGACCCAAACACAAGGAAGATCTGCACAGTGAGAGAGAGATGGAGCAGATGTTCCAAGGAAGCCCACCCTGAGTCAAGCACAGGGTACCTGAAGAGCAAAAGTTGGGAGCCATAGAAATCAGGGCTGGAGGAAAGGGGATCGAGATCACAGAGGGCCTGAGAAAGCAAGCAGACAAGAAACAGGGAGCCAGCGAAGGTCCCAGACAGGAGCCTGCCATGAGGCCAGGCCCACAGTAGTGGGTAGGAGGGCCAAGGAATGGAGGCCCAGCTGCTGTCCAGATCCCAGGGCCAGGCTTCCTGCTGCAGTGGCTCCTCCTCTCACCATCCCAGGTCCCCTGGCCCTCCCCACACCCAAGGCCACATCTGCCCCTCCCTCACCACCTCCTGCCCAGTCAATCCCTTGGCAGCTTGGACGTGGACCCCACCTTAGAGGCCAAATGGCCCCACCTCCCTGAGGAGCTCACTCAGCCTCTGCCAGGCCTCTCCTCTTCACAAGAGGCTTGCTCAGCCTCAGAAAGGCAGGCCACTCCGGGAGTAGGGCACCCCATGTCCAGAAGGTCCTTCCACTGAGCCAAACACGGCAGAATCTCACGCCGGCCTAGCTCCATCCCCCACTGTCCCCTCCAGCATCTAACTTGTGTCCCCGAGGCAGCTCCCCACTGGCAGCCATACCACCTTCTCCTCTTTCTTGCCACGGTCACAGTCACCTGTGTGCTTTGCAACAACTGAACGCCCCCACCCCAACACACACACGTGCACACACTGTGTTCACCAGCAGCCCCATCTCCTCACTCGACCAAGTTTGATCAAAAATTCCAGGTATGGCCACGAGCCCAACCCAAGCCCAAACGACTTTGAACAACAGCAAGCTCCCTGTCCTACGAGTGTTTAGGACATGGGCTTGGTCTGCCTGAGGTTCTCGAGTTGCTTCCACTAGAAGCAACAACATATGCTACTGGTCTCCACACACCCCAGGAATGTGCCCCCTCACACGACGCTGGAAAGTGGTGGCTGTGTCCAGCTTATGGGTTAGCAAAGAGAGGCTCTAGGAGGCCAGGCACCTTCCCAAGGTCACCAGCCGGTAAACGACAGAACCACGGACCCTAGGGCCTAGGCTCTTCTACCAGGCCAGGCTGTCTGTCCAATTGACAGGCCAATCATTCATTCAACCATTGCACCCTCTGCCCTTTCCCCAGGCCTGACTCGGGTCCTCAGCAGCAGCTGAGAAAACTCATTCCCGGCTCCTGTCTCTTTTCTAACAGCCTCACTCAGATGGGCTTGAGGCCTCTCCGACTCACCAGGCCCTGGGCAAGAGCCCCAGACTGAGCCACTTCCCTGCCTTAAATGCTGTAAGGACACCTTCTCCATGTGAGACAGGCTCTTCTCAATGTAACGCTCTTTTTTTTACTGAACTAAACATTCTTCCCTGGAACAGCCACCTCTGAGCTGCACTTGTGCTGCGCCCCAACCTGCTCCACTGCAACCATTCTGCAAACGCTGAGAACGTCATCGCGAAGGCCTTTAAAAATAGTTCCTTTCCCAAGCAGGGTGGGCTTCCTTTGGGCCATCCTGCTGAAGCTTTCACCCCAAAACCCCAAAACACAGGAATTTTTGTTGTTTTATTTTTTTGATTACAAAGGTATGTCAGCACTGATTATAAGAGCAAAAATGTAAAAAAAAAAAAAAAAAAAAGAGCAAAAATGTTAAACAACTTAAATGGACATCCCCAGAACATTGCTTGAATTTCCACACATCCGTGAATCCGAACACCATGCAGCCATTTAAAATGGTACAGATCTGTTTGTACCAACAAGGAAAGCTGTCCATGACACAGTATGTGGAAAAAGGTTACAAGACAACCCGTATTTTATGAGCTCCTCTATGCAAACACACACACACAGATACAGGCACATGCACAGAATAAGTGAGGTCTGTGTGCCACATATTAATAGCTATAACTGTTAAGTGGCAGAATTTGAAGTGACCTTACTTTCTTTTTTATACTTTTCTGCACTGTTTGAATTTTTCTAAAAGCATCTATATTTTTATAAGATAACTTAATATTCAAGTTATTGCATTTAAAAACAAGAGTAATATATGAATATCACTGAATATTTTTTAAATTTCCTGAAGAATAAAGGTAAAAACTGAAAACCACACATACTCCTATCACTAAGAAATAACCCCTGTTAACATTCTGGAATATTTTCTATCAAGTCTGTTTTTTTTGAGGGGGCAACTGGCCAGTATGGGGATCCAAACCCTGAACCTTGGTGTTATCAGCACCACGCTCTAACCAAGTGAGCCAATCAACCAGCCCAAGTCTATTTTCTTTGAATACAATTTTTATACAGTTGAGATAACTCAAGTATTTATGGAAGCCTTACTATTTGCAAAGCATTTTTCAAGGTTCTAAACATAGGAGGATAAGTGAGACGAAATGGTTGCCCACTCCTCCTACCACATCGTAGCCTGTTTGTTCTCCACTTATGATTCTAACTGGCCATAAAGTGTCCCTCCATTTGGATACATCAAGTCCCAGACCATTCCCTGATTCCCTTACTGGAACACTTGGGCCGTTTTGATATTGTTCAATTATAAACAATGCATAAAGCTTGGCAGACATTTGGGAGGAATATATTCCTAGAAATGCGATTACTTGGTCAAAGGTCATAAAAGATCTGATGAATTTTACAATCATTTGCTCATTCCTTCTCATGGCAACCATGGTTTATAAGGTAATTGACTACAGTAATTATTCCCATTTCACAGATGGCAAAATTGAGGCAAAGACGACACTAAGACTTGCTAGAACAAGGCAGGGCCTAAAGTGGAACTCAGGAATCCCATGGATGGGATTCCCACTGAGGGGGTGGGGGGGAGAAGGGGACCTGTCTGATGGCATCCCACATTTGCATGCCTCTCTCTTCTCAGCCCATTCCCTCCTACTCACTTCCTACACCCAAAACCACCCTACTCAAGAAAAGACCTGGGACAGGCAGGGAGAAGAGAATAATGTGCAGACAACAAAGCAAATTCAGCCTTGCTCTGGAAGGCCCTGCTTCCAGGCAAGACTGCCAGGGAGGCCCAAGCCACCCCAGCCTGCCCCATCACCTTGCTCTCTAAGGCCAGAGCTATACACCTCTTCTCAGGGGAATACCCCTACCCTCACACAGCCTGCGAGGCAGAGGCAGCTCTCAGTAAGCTTCCAGGTCTGAGGCTGTTGCTTCAGGAAGTACCGTAACCACTCAGGCTGAGAAAATGACCTCCACTGGGTGGCTCGCTCTCACCCCTCAGCAGGGCAGCCCACCAGGATCGAGTGCCAACTTGGGCCTGCCACTTCCCCTTGAACCCTCAGCAGAGGCTGCTGGAATGAGGCAAGGAGGTCATTGTTGCAGCACCTCATTCCCACAGGTTGTCCTTGAGTGTTGCCAGGAGACCTCTTCCAGCAAGCTGCCTGGGGAGACTGGGAGCCGCTGGCAGCACCAGGGGACCGTGGCAGCCAGAGCAGCCACATAGGGTAGACCCGCTAACCTGGGCTCCCTGAGGTTTGGCCACCAGAGCCCACACCTACCACTCCTCCTTACTTACAGAGCCTGCTGTGTGCAGGCTCTGGGCCTGGCTCCAAGCATATGTTATGGGTAAATGTGTCCCCCAAAGGTTCATGTGTTAGAACTTAATCTCCATTTTAACAGTGTTGAGAGGGTAGGAAATCCAATTATGGTAATTGAAAGGTACATCCTTAAAGAGGTGATTAGATTGTGAGGACTATGCCCTTGTGAACTTGACCCATTCATGGAGTAACGGGTGTGGTTCTGATGGCTTTATAGGGAGGGTGAGTGAGAAGGTTAGCTCACTCTTGCTCAAGCCATTCGTCATGTGACATGCTGCCTGACTGCAGAGTCGCCACCAAGAAGGTCCTCACCAGATGCACCCCCTGGACTGCGGACTTCCCAGCCTCCAAAACTGTAAGAAATAAATTTTATTTCTTTATAAATTACCCAATCTCAGGTTTTCTGTTATAAGCAACAGAAACTGACTAGTACAGCATGCTTCATCTCATTTCACCCGCTCAGCAACCTAGGAAACTGAGGCACAGACTGGTGAAGCAACTCACCCAGTGCTTAAAAAATGGTGGGGCCAGGATCAACCCCAGCCAGTGCGATTCCATGTTCTTCCCCTACCTCTCCGGGACTCGTGTTGCTGTCTCCTCATCCTGTCCCCTCATGCTGAGCAGTCATGCCTTGGACAGAGCTGAAGAGTGGCATGGGTGCTGGAGTAGGAAACACGTGCTCTGGGGCCCTGTAACAAGGCCATGTGCTCTGCCTCGGCAACAACAGCAGGGGAGCTCCCCGGCCCGGCTGAGCTAAGTGTGTTCATGGTGGCGAAGAGCCTGGGCTCTGGAGCCAGACTGGGTGGCTTCGAATTCCTGCTCCACCGTTACACTAGCTGTGTGACTCTGTTTCCCCATCTGTAAAAGGGGAATGATAATAGGCCCACCTCTGAGGGATGTAGTGAGGTTTAAATGGCTCAATATTTCTAAAACACCGAGAATAATGTCTGGCACACAATTAGTGCTCCCTCCGTCAGTATTACCCGCTGCAATTATTTTTACTGTTACTACTACTGTTGTTGTTGTTGTCATTTCCTCAAGGACCATGGCTCCACCAAGAGGTGGCGTCCCCAGGCTCAGCTCAGGCTGGTGCTGGACTGGCAGGCCCTAGGACTCTAGAGAAGGGAAGACACCCTAAGACGGCTCTCCCCCTTCCAAAACTGATGAGTTTACATCCATCCTTCCCCCCAAAGAGCAAAAATAGTCCAGTGGCAAGTGGCTCTGACTCCGTCTGTTGCTGTGTGGTCCTAGCCTGAGAGAAAAACCTCGGTGGTAAAAGACTTTGGAGAAAATCCTCTGAAGCAAAGTTACCAAGGACAAAACAAAAACACACAAGGATTTCTTGAATCCTCTCAGGAAATAAGAATTTGATCCCTAGCATCTGGGTGTCTGTGATAAACCAAAAGAAGCCCTTGGATTTCCTCGGCTGCAGGAGTGAACACTAGGGGTGTTGGGGAGGGGGGGTCCCCACGCTTCCTCCACAAGCATTGCTCACCCTGGAGCTCCACCACTCCCATCGCCTCAGGGACCAGGACCTGCCCCAGCAGCCCAAGCATGCAGTGGGGATGGGGAGGCTCAGCCGCCCTCCAAAAAATAAACCCTTCCTGCTAGGCCTCCAAAAAATAAACACGCACGCTCTAACTGTAAGTGAGACAGGCCTCCTGGCTCAGGAACTGTGCACCTCGGCTCCTGCCTTTGAAATCTTACCCCGGCCAAATCCACAGTGCTGAGAGTCTGCAGAGGCAGACAAGAGAGCTGGAGGAAGAAAGAATTTCCCTCCTCAGCCACCTCCCAACAGTGGCAGAGGGGCCCCCAGAGGCCCAACGCCCCACTCTGCAGGCTGGCCCGCTGTGTCCCCACCACCACCTCCACCCACATGCCAGGAGCCCTGCAGAGCCACTTCTAGGGCTCCCCACACTCACCCTGGCGCCCCTCCAAACTGCTCTCCAAGCCACAGCCAGCGTGATCCTTTCAAGATGCAAATCTGATCATGTCACTCCCCACTTAAACCCTTCAATGAAACCCCACTGCTCTTGGAATCAAGACAAAAATCTCCTTAGCATGAACTACAAGTTCCCGAGTGGCCCGCCCTGTCCCCTGCAAGCCAGCCCACCCTGCCCCACACTCCTGGCTGGCTCCCTCCTGTGTAGGGCCTTTGAACTTCCCATTCCCTCCACCTGCAATGCTCCCGCCTTCCTCTTTGCCTAACTCACTCCCATTTTCCTTGCAATTGATAAACCCGCTTGTCACAGGCCTGCAGAGTACCCCAACCTTCTCCTCAGTAGCACAAATCAAGGGCAATTTCACATGGACTTGGGGGGTTCTCTGACTGGTGTCTCAGTCCCCACAGGAGATTAGAAGCCTCTTGAGGACACAGACTGTCGGTTTATCTCACTATTGTATCCTCAGGGCCTCACACAATACATGGCACATGGTAGGTGTCTCAAAAAATAAGTGTTTCTTGAAGGTAGAAATTAATTTGCATTAAAATTCACATATTTCAAATAGCACTGGGTTGAGTGGGTTTTCCATGTTTCCCTGCTCCCCCATGACAAAGAAAAAAAAAACACTAATTAATAAACATTCTCTGCATATGGACATCCCCAAATAATCTCCCTGTTACCAACAACCTCCTCTCTTCCACTCTCATAAGTGAGCCCGATATGAGCAAGAAAATACTGCCTGTAGGGTCCCCGCTGCCCAGCAAGGAAGCTGGGTCATTCCAGACACCATCAACAGGAAAGAAGAAAGATAGGGCCATCTTCCTCCAGCTCAGGGGCTTGCACAGGCTTCAGGAGAACCGGGTAGCAGGTGGGATGGGGGCAAGTGATTTCCAGGGGCCAGGCACTGTCCTCGCTGCTTCATAAACACTAGGCTCCATGTAATTCTCACAACCTTGTTGGTGGGTGTCATTAGCGTCATCTTACAGATGAGGAAACTGAGGCTGTAGGTTAAGCAGCAGAGCTGTTAAGCCAAGCCAGGTGGCTCAGGGTTTTGGCTGAATAGCTCATACCTTGGAGTCTCAGGCCTGGGCTTGGAGCCCAGCCCCACCCTTATGCGTTCTGTGACCTTGGGCAAATACTTTATCTCTCTGAGTCCTACTTCCTGGTCCATAAAATGGGGATAATGATGTTATGCACCCATTAAAGCTGTCAGGCAGGGGCTGGCTGCTTAGCTCACTCAGGTGGTGCTGACAACACCAAAGTCAAGAGTTCAGATCTCCGTCCTGGCCAGCCACCAAAAAGACAAACAAACAAACACAAATCAAGATAAAGCTGTCGGGCAGGTGGTTGGTGACGGTGGCCACAAGGATCTGACCAAAGCCAGCAGTCGCCTCCGTGGTGTGTGAAGTAGAAGGTACTGAGGGCCCCTGAGGAAACAATCAGAGATGTGACACAGTTGATGCGGAAGGAGCTGGGTCACAGAGGGAGCCCTGAGCACTGCTGCAAGCCTCGGCCATGTGGCAGGGGAACTCTGAAGTCCCACAGACCTGAGGCGAGAAGAGTAGAGTGAGCCCAGAGGCTGACCCCCAAGGAAGGGGTGGGTGTCGCTCCCGAAGGGCGGAGGCCTCTGGCTGGCCTGTCTTGGCCGGGGATAGCCCCTTTCATAGGAAAATACCAGCCCCTCACGGCCAGATTTCAGCCTTGCTCCTCCATTCCCTCAACAGGCCAGCGCTTCCAGCCTCAGGGCCCCTGCCCGTGCTGCCCGTGCTGCCCGTGCTGCCTGTGCTGCCCATGCTGCCTGTGCTGCCCATGCTGCCCGGGCTGCCCGTGCCTCCTCGCCTGCCCGCCAACACAGGCACCTGCTTACTCCTGACATCCTTCAGGTCTCCATTTAGCGTCCCCTCCCCTAAACCAGCTTCCCCGTAGGTGCCCGCTTAGCTCCTTCTCTAGAGCTCAGATAGCAATTTGGAGTTTGTGTAATATACGAGGTCCTTCATTCCAGGCCCATCTCCCCTGCTAGGCTGAGAGGCCACATCATGTGTCCACTGCGGTATCCCCGGCACCTGCTGTACCTCTGCAGCCCCTGGCAACCACACTTGTACTTTCTGTCTCTATGAATGTGACTACTCTAGGTACCTCATATAAGTTAGATCATACAATATTTGTCATTTTATGACAAGCTTATTTCACTTTGCATAATGTCTTCAGGGTTCATCCATGTTGTAACATGTGTCAGAATTTCTTCCCTTTTTGAGGCTGCATAATTCCATTGTATGTATATATTGCATTTTGTTTATCCATTCAGCTGTCAATGGACACTTGGATTGCTTCCACATTTTGGCTACTATGAATAATGCTGCTATGAACATGGGTGCACAAATATCCCTCTTCGAGTCCCTGCTTTCAATTCTTTGGGGTATATACCTAGAAGTGGAATTGCTGGATGATATGGTAATTCTATTTTTAATTTTTTGAGGAACTACTATACTGTTTTCCACAGTGGCTGTACCATTTTACATTAAAATGGCTGCACCATGTTACAATGGTGCATGAGGGTTCCAATTTCTCCACATCCTCATCAACATTTGCAATTATTGGTTTTTTGATAGTAGCCTTCCTAGCAGGTATGAGGTGGTCAGGGCTCAGCTCTTAGCCAACTCCACGGTGCATTCTGTTCTGAGGCCCAAATTGCATCCCGTCCCTTCACTGCTGAGGCCCCACCTTGCTCTTGCCAATCCTCTTCCCAGGTCTGGGGCTGGCACCAAAACCACAGCCCTGCCACCAGGGTCCCACTGAACTGACAGCCCTCAGGCCCCATGTCCATTGCCTGCCAGGCGCTCTCCAGTCATTGCCCACCCCAGGCCCCTGAGAGGCCCTCACCACTCACTCCCTGACACTGAGCTCTACCTGCAATACCACATCCCTGCATCCCCCCAACTCTGCTCACCACTCCCCACCCCCAGACTAGATACCCCCTCCCTATGCCTGCCTGCCACTTGAGTCCCCAAAGGTGTGCAGGCAGGAATCAGGGAAGACCAACTTGTTTCTATGGCCCCTAATACTATGCACTGACAGATGTTTTGCAGGTGCTGAATGAATGTCTGACAAATGAATGAATGAAGCCAGGACTTATTAAGAGGTATAGAGTAGCAGTCAAATCTAAAAACTAAACACAAACATGTCCCAGAACCTCAAGACTGGAGGACTCTCAGCTGACCACTTACCAGCCAGCTGTTTGACGCTGGGCAGATGGCTCCACCTCTCTGAACCTTCTCCTCATCTGCAGAGCAGGAGTAAGTAATGCCTTCCTCCCGGACTGTTATGCCAAGTAAGAAAGGGGACAGGGGATGTGAGTAAGGCATTTTGCTTGGAGCCTGGCACGAGGCAGGAGCTCTGAATTGTGACCATAGACACTATCAAAACCCCCTCTCACCTCTCTCTGGCCCCGTCCTTCTCTGGCCCATCGCCCACCCTCCCCATTCCCCCATTTCCGAGGGCCCTGGCTCTCTGCCTCCCACAGGCTACCTCCCCCTGTCCCCACCCTGCAAGTGACTCTCTCCCGAGCCGCTCCCCCGGGTGCCACCGTGCTTGTCTCTCTTCCGCAAACTTCCTCACCACCTACTCACTCCCAACCATCTGCCTCCTGCCTTCCACTTCTCCTAGGAACTGTTCCACCCAGCTTTGCCAGTGGTCCCCCAACCTCCTGTTCCAGAAGCTTTCCTTGGACCTCATCCTCAGACAGACTGACTGTTCTCCATGCTGTTTACCCTCCTGCCCATCTCCAAACTCCTTCTTTGGCTTTTTCAATAACTACTGAGCCCAGGTTCAAATCCACAAATGTTTAGCCAGTGCTCCCCTGGGCAAACACAGGGCAGGAGCTCCTCCCACCTCTCCACCATCTCCTTGGTCACCTGCCCTTCCTCCTGCCCTCTTACTGAAGGTGGAAACACTCAACACGATCCAGGGATGAGGATGTGGACCTCTTTGGAGGCCATTATTCAGCCTACCTGTGTGTGTGTGTAATAAATGATAAAGTAAATGAGGCCAAATACAAACAACTGAATCTGGATAAAGAATATACAAGAGTTCCTTATACTTTTGTTGCAAATTTCTCTAAATTTGAAATTATAACAAAATTGAAAGTTATGGTGAGCACAAGGGATCTTTTTCTGTGATGAAAATACTCTAAAATGGGATTGTATGATGTTTGTTGTGTGTGTGTGTAATAAATGATAAAGTAAATGAGGCCAAATACAAACAACTGAATCTGGATGAAGAATATACAAGAGTTCCTTATACTTTTGTTGCAAATTTCTCTAAATTTGAAATTATAACAAAATTGAAAGTTATGGTGAGCACAAGGAATCTTTTTCTGTGATGAAAATACTCTAAAATGGGATTGTATGATGTTTGTACAACTCTGTAAATTTATAAAAAATCATTGAATTGTTTTAAAAATTTTATAAAAAGTTTTACGCACAGCCCTCTTGTGGCCCCCCATTTCCCAGCTGCATGGCTTGGTGCCCACCTGTTACTTTAATCTCTCCCAGAACTCACCAGCAAGCTCTTCACCCCTCAGGTGGGTCTGCTGCTTACTCTCCTTCCCAAACATATGGCACACACCTTCTGAGTGCCCCCAAATTCCCTAACTGTCACTTCACCTCCCTACTTACTAGTCTTGCCTAACCTTCAAGGCCCAGTTCCCATCCCACCTCCCCATCACTGCAGCATCCAAGCCCTCCTTCCGCTCTCTCACTCCTACCTAGTGACTCACATCGTCCCCTTGTCTACACCGATGGAGCACTGGCTACAGGTCAGACATTACTCTGAGCACTTCACATGGATTATCTCATTTGAACTTCTCAGCCCTACGAGGTAAGAGCCATCATCAGTCCCATTTTACAGATGAGGAAATCGAGTCACTAGTGAGCTGCCCAAGATCTCTCAGGTGGTAGCTGATGGAGTCAGGATTCAAACTGGGCCATTCTGCTCTCCAAGCCTGTGCTGGTAGCCAGTGCTCTGTGGACACCCTCACACGTTTGCTCCTTCTCCCCCACCAGGCCGCAAGCTCCCTGAGGAGCAGGTCCACACCGCAGACTTCTCTCCTTGCTATGCACACGGCAGGTGCCCAACAGCTGTTTGTCCGCCACAGGCTGGGTTCCAGAAAGGAGAGGAGGGGTCGCAAGCTCCGTCAAAAAGAAGAGCCAATTCTCCATCCCCGAGCACAGCCCAGCTCCCTGGCTCCTGCCCAAGGCCCGGCCGTCATCTGCTCTGGGTAATAAGTATTTGTATGGTGATAATTACAGCATTTGGGAAGAAAATCCCATTAAGCAAGAGCCCTGCCGAGCTGCTAATGCCGGCACAGAACTGGAGGCGGCAACTCCGCCAAGCGCCCGTCTGCTCCCAATAATGCAGGAGCTGCCTGCCCCGCCACCCCTCGCCTGGCCCCAAAAGAGCGTGGCCACCCCTGCTGGCAGCCTCGAGCAGCCTGAGCCACTGACAGCCAGCCCCTGGTACAGAGAAGGGGCACCAGGATAGGCAGCCGGTCCCTATATGCTCCCTGGTTCCCGGGGGCTGCCTGGTGAGGGAAGAGGAGAGGAGGGCCGTGCTGGGTTCCAGCACTGACAGGCACCCAAGTTCCCTCCTTGTCCCTGCAATTCTCTGTCACCTTAATAACAATAACAATACTACCATTTATTGAGCACTCACTGGATGCCAGGCCCAATGCAAAGTGCTTCTCCGAGCATTACTGCATTTAATCCTCAGGACCCCTCTTTGAAGCAGGTCCTGTCATTACCCCCACTTCATGGGCAAGGAAATGGGGGTCCTGAAAAGTCACACCTTCCTCCAGAGCACTTTTCCCAGTTTGCAATTATGTATTTATCCTCACATTGTATCGTTCATCTAGATCTCCCCTGCTGGACTAAACCTCAGGGAAAGAAGGCGGGCACTGTCACTCCACGCAGTGCAGATTCTCAGTACATAGCTATCTGTGGTGTGAGTGAATTAAACCCCATAACTTGCCCAAGATCCCCCCAGCTGCTGACAAGCAGAGCGGGGCTAAAACTCCAGGCAGTCTGGCTCCAGAGCCATGCCATCATGACGTCCACCATGCATAGAGTCCCTGCTTCCTGTCTCCAAATCCCAGAGGATGGGGCAAAGATGCCCAGGTACAGTGAACGAGGGCCTTGAGCAGACACACTCCAGGAGAGCAACCTGTAGCGTGGCCAACGCTCAGATCCTTACCCCCCAAGCTCTCTGCTGTTCCATCCGAACCCTCACACCTTTAGCTTGGGCTCCTCAAATAATAGCAATAATATCGTCTAATGTTCGAGTCACAAACACAGCTTGAGTGAATCCTTGCAAAGGCCCTATGAGGTAGCAGGTGTCGTCATCCTCAGAGGCTGAAGGAAGCCAGCACACCAGCCACATGCTCAGCGTGGCACATGTAGGCTCTCTACATGCATTCCCTTACTTACTCCTCACCACCCACCTACAAAACTATCATTTTTCCCTTTTGCAGATGGGGAAACTGAGTTCCAGAGCAGTTGAAGGGACAGCACTAGGGCCCTAACATCAGACATTCAGAGCCCAGCAATAAGCCCAGTGTACCGCCTACTGTACCAAAGCCTAAGAGAGCAGGAGAGGCTTGCCACTCCCGAAGGAGACTCCTCTGCACAGTGCAAGTCTCTGTGCAGGTGCCCAAGCTGGCCAGGCCCTGATGGCAGATGTAGCTTCACTGGCCCCTGACCTCACTTACCACGGCCGCCATCCAATTGTTATTTGGAATTCCAAATAAGGCTCCCCAGACCATCAGCCTTGGGGCACCCTGGCAGTCTTCGTTGGGTGTGATCACCCAGCCCAGTTGAACAGGACCTCCAGACTCAGAGCCCAGAGAAGGCATGAGTCTCCCAGGCCTCTGCAGCATGCACCGAGCTAGAGCAAGGTGGACAAACTGGCCACAAGGCAAGGGGACATAAGAGGACTGCAAGAGAGCAGGTCCCTGTGACCTGACAAGCAGCAGAAAGTGCTGGGCCTGTGGAAAAACAGCAGCCAGCAGGCCTGCCCAGGGGTCCCTCCCCCACCCGCTTCCTTGGACGGTCTGCCAGAGGCCCAGCAGATTCCCCCACTCCCCACCCACCCACAAGGGGAATCTGTGGCAAACCTAGAAAACAAGTGCCCAGGGTGGAGGGGAGAAGAGGTGTACCTCCATACCACATGCTCTTGTCATGCTCTCCTGGACACAAAGGTCCAAAAGATTTTTTTAATTAAAAAAAAAATTCCAACTGAAAGTCAAGGTCCTTGTGAAAGAAAAAAAAAAGTTAATTGTGGTATGGCTGAGCCCTCTGAGCCCGGGCCCTACAGAGACGAAGCTTCCTGGCCTCCTCCACCACCCCCGCAACCCTCACAACCCTCGCTCTGGATTTTAATTGTTCCATTACAGTGAATTATTTAGCATCCCTTCCTGGCCCAGCCACCAGCCCCACAGCCCCTCTGGCTGAACCAACTTCCTCAGCAGCTCTGGGGCCTACGCAACCTCTTCCCAGACGTCCCCACAGCAAAGCAATGACAATTTCTTCCCACTTGGAGGAACAGAGCTGGACCCAGAGTTGTGGAAGATATGATCATAAAGTTGCCAGGCCTCATGGGCTGCTGCAGAAACTGTTCAAAGGACAAAAGGCCGATGCACAGCTGCAGTCTATAAAAATTTCACAGCCTCAGAAGCAGCCGCTGCTTCAGGCTCTGATACCGCACAACACCATATTGATTAAAGAGAGCATTTGCCACAGTTATTTTGAATCTGCCTGGGCTCTCACCAAGGCCTCTCCCAGGATGTTCTTTTCCTCTTCAGATGGCTCTGTCACGGCTGCCTGGGGAAAAGGCAGGCTTTCTCCATCCTTCCTCTGCTTTCTCCATCCTTTCCCAGTCGAAGAGGCTTTGCATGCGTAGCAAAGATCAGACCTCTCCCCACTCCTCCAGGATAACTTACCCTGGATGCTGACCCAGAAGTCCCCAAAGGAAGTCCAGATAGAGAAAGGGCTTCCTGACCCTTCCCAACCTCTCTGGAGCCCTGTCACATCCACTGGACACAGCATGCTTCAGCCCCAGGGGCAAGCTGGTCCATTTGCCCATAGCAGGACAGGCAACACCTGCAGACTTTTTGCTCATGCTGTGAGCAGAGGGCTGCCTGGATTGCCTGCCTTCTCTGCTTGGCAAAATCCAACCTAACTCTGATAAAATAGCCCATCCTCTGAGAAGCACCTTTACCCCGGAAAAGGGTTTCTCACCCCAGTGTTCCCACAGCCCCATCACACTGCTAGCCTGGCCTTCTCCCAAAAGCTTATAGCTAGGGGTCCCCTGCCCAGTCCTTTAGACCATATGCCCCTTGAGGGCAGGGACAGGCTCACTCCCTGCTGCAACCTCAGCACTCAGTGCAGTTCCTGGCTCCTTAAATATTTGCTGAATTAAAATAACAAGACTCCTCTCCCTAGCCTATCACAATACCAGCTCTCACTTAGCAAGCATCAGAATGTACCAGACACTTCCTGTACATTATCTGCTGTCCTCACAAGAACCAGAGACCTTTTGCATCCCCAGCCCATTTTCCTGATGGAAAGCAACTAAGGCTCGGAGAAGTACAATAACTTGCCCAAGGTCACACAGCTCTGGGGCTCCAACCCATGCAGGGTAACTCCTAGAGATCCAACGCTTTCCTCTGTACTAGGAAATTTCATTTCCATCTCACTCTGATCACAGAAGAGCTAAAGAGTTCATGAAAGTCAAAACAGACACTGTCCTAAACACTAAGGTGATGAGAAAGCAAGGATGAAGGGGATGACTTCGATATTCAAGATCCCGAAGCAAAGGAGAGAGGCTAGTCTCTGATCTAGGCTGCCACTAGCGTAACAGCTGCAGGAGAAATGTCCCAGTGGAGAAAGCAAGGGGAATGGGGAGTAGGTCCAGACAGAACAGGCCTGGAGGGTGGCCGAGCAACCTCAGGGGTCCTCTAGACAGATTTCTGACCCTCAGTTCCTCTCCAAGTCCACATAGGTTCATGCACTGGCTGCCCCAAGGAAACTCAGTCTCGTCCCACCCCTCCCTACCCCACCATCTCTACCCAGCCCCAAAACACACATGCTCACACACACTCATGCACGCACACATCTATTCCCGTCTAGGTTACAACTAGATTTGCAAATTCTCTGAAACCTCCACGGGAATTTTTCAGACTCAACCAAGAAGAGGCTGGGGCAAATGCATGCTGACTACATGCACTGGCTGCCCCAAGGAAACTCAGTCTCGTCCCACCCCTCCCTACCCCACCATCTCTCCCCAGCCCCAAAACACACATGCTCACACACACTCATGCACGCACACATCTATTCCCGTCTAGGTTACAACTAGATTTACAAATTCTCTGAAACCTCCACGGGAATTTTTCAGACTCAACCAAGAAGAGGCTGGGGCAAATGCATGCTGACTGATTGCTGGCCTTGGTATAGACTTTTATCCAGGAGACAGCTCTCCCCAGGGTCAGATTTCTGCCTCTGACCAGCTGGGAACCATGAAAATGTGCTCAAAAGTTATCAAAATATGTACGCCTTTCCTGAGAGCCACTACAGTATCATCCAGGAATGTGGGAAGGAGCAGGCAGGTTTCCAAGGAGGCGGCAGCGTCCTCCAAAGTCCTGTTCAAAAATCTCCTGGTGCAGTTGCCTCTGTGAGCAGTACAAAGGCTCTG
>NW_007730993.1:12183-13303 GCF_000696425.1 Galeopterus variegatus | reverse complement strand
CTCTCACGGCCTCACACTACTGAGGTGGCCCCACAGATACCAGGGATTCACACAGATACACCTTCTGCAGGAGGACCACACAAAACATTATATACGTCTTTAAACACACACACACCATACAAAGCTCAGCAGGTCTAGAAAGGGTTGAGTTTCCTCAAGAATTCAAAGTAGAAGAGAACAGGGGAAGAGAAATGAGGTTTTTTTATGACATGTCACAGTCCATGACTTTAACCTTGTGTCTCCCTCCCCAAGCTCCTGACCTCTCGACAGTATTCATGGGGCTCCCAGTCCAGGACACACCGGCCCTTCTTTGGGTGCTGAATGCAGCATACCCAAAGCCTCAGTTCTCATTGTCTGCCTGGTTTGGGGAAGGCTGGATGTGGGGTGGAGGGTAACGAGGAGGGAGAGGACCAATGCCCGGCACCTGCAGGGAAAGAATTCTCAAGGCACTGGGGCAAACAATGGTAAGGAAGAGGGAGACCAGAAACTTCAACGCCGTCCGCCGTCCACCGTGCCGCCCATCGGCAGGCAGCAAGCCCTGAGAGCCCAAATCCACACAACCGGCTCGAAACACGGCCCAAGCCCCATGTGCCGAAAAGGAGACATGTGCCTGGCAAGTGTGGGAAGCTCCCCTCCTGGGTACCAGAAAGCTTTTCTGGCACGATTGGCAGCCCCTGGAGGAATAAAGTGCCGGCGCAGTGGGAAGGGCCTGCCAGTGCGCAGCGCGGGTGCAGGTGTGAGGACGCAGCTGACAACCCCGCCGAGGGCCCTTTGAATCCCGGGGAAAGAGAAACAGAGGAGCTCCTGGCTCCTGGCTAGGGAAAGAGCCTGGCAGACACTGACCCGTCCGTGGGCTGCGGAGCCCAGGCCCCAACGGTCCTGCCCCCACCCCCAGCCCCGAATTGCGTCTGGGTGGGAGGGCGACCTGCGGCTCCGTGAGGGCCGGGGGTGGGGGCCGTACTCACAGGCGCTCGGTGTTCCGTGGGATGTTCTTGGGGATGGCCTGCAGCCCCGTGCCGTGGCAGTCCACCGTGGTGCCGGTGCAGGTGCAGAGGGCGGGGCACGCCGTGGCACCCAGGCGCCACGCGGCTGCCCACAGCAGCAGCCAGAGCTCGGGCCG
>NW_007730993.1:9396-11086 GCF_000696425.1 Galeopterus variegatus | reverse complement strand
GGGCAGGGGGCTGCGGGAAAGGGGAGGGGGCCGCGGCTCGAGCTGCCCGGCCCGGCTGTGCGCGAACAGAGGCACAGACACAGACACAGACACACGCACGCACACACGCACACACGCACTCACACACACGCACCCACACACTTACACACACGCGCACACACACACAGCACCCGTGGCCCCAGCTGCTGCTCTAGGGGGGGAGGGGATCTTATTTTGCCGCCCCGACGCCTTCCCCGGGGCCACTGATCCGCTTTCCCCGACGGCAGAAGCGACCCCCAGGCCCTACCTCACTTGCTTTGTCCATTCTTGGCGAAAGAAAGCCCCGCGCCCCAGGTGGTGTTTCCAAGCCACCTACCTTACTTAGCCTGTGACCTTGAGGGCAGAGCCTTTGAGGGGGGCCACGAAAACCCTAAGCCAATTACATACAGTCCCCTGCCCTCCCTCTACATTCATTCTCCGCCAGGATGGCAGCACCCACTTCTTCTCGGAGGGGGACGCCGAAGCCAGCCTTGCACCCAGGACGAGAACGGCCCTGATTTGGACATTTGCACAGCAGGGAGGTGTTCTCTCTATCCACTCGGCCACACTGGCTTCCCCACAGAACGGCCCTGATTTGGACATTTGCACAGCAGGGAGGTGTTCTCTCTATCCACTCGGCCACACTGGCTTCCCTGTGGGGGTGGGGCGGCAGTGCTCCTCGTGTTCCTCCATTTCTGACAGGTGAAAACAGAAGAAAACGAATATTCAGTCCTGTCACGCAGGGAGGACTGAGAAAGCTGGAAAAGGCTGGCTGCCTGCTTGGGAGAGAGCACCGTGGAGCACCCTATCAGGCCCGGGCCTTTGCACGCTGCCGCTGGGCAGGGTCTTCTCTCACCCCGAGGCAGGTGTGGCCATGGGCGTAAAACGAAATCCAGGTGAGGAGAAAATTCTCCTCAACCCCAGGAAAGATGAAGGATCTCCCCAAACCAAGGACAGCCTTGGCTTGCTAGGACTCTACAGGACCAGGCCCAGACTGTCGGTGAGGCTGCCACAGCCTGGCAGAGGAAACGTGGAGCAGCTCAAGCAGCGCGCCTCCCGGAGCGGGCTACCTGAGTCTCCCCAGGAGAGCAGAGGAAGGGCCAGCGTGCACGTACTTGTCAGGGGGTGGGAGTGATATCAAAAGGCTCCATCAGATTAAACCTTGTCACCCGCCAGGTACCCAAGGCACAGGGGATCTCTTTGTTTTTCTTTCCCATCTTGATGAAAATTTTGCAGATAGAACTGTGGCCAGTATGCCACAACTGACGTGGCTGATTTTACAGGCTCTTCACTGTTCTTTTGAAAGTTTTCACACACCCCTACCCATGACATCCATCTGGGCCACGGGCTCTTGAGCAACAATTCAGTAGCTCAGAGGGAGGGGGCTTTCTTGAAGATCCTTGTGTAGCATGATATTAGGGAACCTTCCCACAAATTGGCCAGAGTCTGAAAGGGCCGTCTCTCCCTCTTGCTTACAAAGTCCTGCTCCATCTCCACACGCCCTCGCCCCTCCCCACTGCGGCCTTCCCCATGCCGTGCTGTGGGCAGAATGAAACCCTCGTTCCTCTGGGCCTGCTGCTTTGTTTAGCCCCTCTTAGTTCTGTTTACACAGGCAGCTCCTTCTCCTTTCCAGGGTCAGAGCCCCACCCCACCCCCACCCCACCCCCTCCCC
>NW_007730993.1:0-8604 GCF_000696425.1 Galeopterus variegatus | reverse complement strand
ACCAACCCCCTGGCTTCCTCACTTCCTCACTTTGGCATTTATCCCAGCCCCCGGCACTTAGTAGGCTGTCACAGACAGCATTCAGCCTGGTGAAGATATCTGGTCTCCAAACTTCTGCTCCATGGAGCAGTGCCTCCCAGCCCCATGACCTCGTAGGGCCCCTCCGAAGCCAGGACCCAAGTGGGGAAAGGGGAGAGTGTTGATTAACCAGGCGACATGCCCTGGGCTCCTCAGGGTGGCAGGGTGAAGGTGTGAGGCAGGGTGGGAGTGGGCAGGGGGTGCAAGATCAGCCCTGCCTACGGCTCCCAAGAGCCAGCCCCTGCCCTAGAAGCTTCCAGACTAGCCTGGACGGTGAATCCCAAGCAGGCACTGAGCCAAGTTGTCACCGCCTGGCAAAGCCTGGCCTTTCCTTTGAAGGGAGGGAAGGAAGGAGGGCCCCCTCAGACCAGGACAAAGACACCCCCCCAGCCCATCATGGGAGGCCCTGCCCCAGCAGCCGGGCAGCTCCCCAACTTGGCTCCTATCCCTAGTTCCTCCACCCCAGAACCTGGCCATCTCCCCAATTTGGGAGGAAACTCGCCATGAATGAACGCAGCTCATTAGCGTTCCCAGCACATTTACTTGTTAAACAACCACCCGGCCAGCCGCACACTCCCAAACCCCCCTGTTTTGCTTTTTCAATTTCCTCTCCCACGCCCCTCTATTGGGCCTCCCTACCCCCTCCTACAGCCGGGCCACCTGCTCCCTCTGCACGGGTGGGGAGAAGGCAGGCCTGGCATATTCTTCTGCCAGGAATGATCTGCCAAGCCCCACTCAGCCTGCTGGCTACCAGCAGGGCCACCCCCTGGGGAGAAACTCAGGATTGAGTCTCCCTATCCTAGCAGTGAGCACCTCCGCTGAGTCACCTCAGCCATGTGTGCTGGGGAGTTGAGAGCCACCTCCTGCCTGTGAACCACCCTCCCTCCAGCTTTTGCATGGGTGGGTCCTCTCCCGCATCTCCATCATCCCCTTCTGGAGAGCCAAGAAGGTGGAGAAACCAGATGAGGCTGAGGAGCACTGTGGTGTGGATTTCCAAACTGCAGAAGGCAAAGATGAGACAGAAAGCCTGCTATCTAGGCGTCCGCTCAGTGCTACTTACTGAGTTTCTCTGTACTTCGCACACTGTACGGGTCTCAGTCGTTCAGCGGGGAGTAAGACGGATCTGGCCGGCCTTCAGTGAGCTCACAGAACAGAAGGAGGACATAGGAAGGCCTCTCAGTGTGGTAAGTTTGGTGACAGGGAATGTGGAATTTCAGAGAACCCAGAGTGAGGTGCACAGAGTGGGGCTGGAAGCCTCCCCAGAAGAGGAAGCACTTGAGCTCAGTCCTGAAGGATGAATAGGCACTGGCTGGGCAGCAAAACAGGAAGAAAGGCTTCCTGGCAAGTTGGATGGCATGAGGCGAGGCACACAGGGCAGGAACAGCATCCTCAATGGCTGAGCCGTGGCAAGGCCAGCAAGGCTGGAGCCTGGCAGGGGGTCAGGTGGGGGGAACGGGAGTAGGTTATGGGGTGATAGAGGCACATCCCAGAGGCCCTAGTGCAGCCATTCTCTGGCTTTCTGGACTTTCAGCGTCACCTGGCCTGTCCCTGTGCTCAAACACATGCCTATAAATGGATGCACTTGGCAAGGCACTGTCTCTGGAACCTGATTGCTTCTAGGGAGGGGACCTAGGTGGTGGCAGGGGGACATTTTCAGCTATGCTTCTTTTCTACTGTTTGGGTTTATTACTCTGTGTAGTCTGACCAAATTGACCGCCACCACCAATACATTTCTTTAAATCCCCTGGGGTGTATATTATACATGCTGATTCCTGCCCACCCCAGATTTTCCTAACCAGAATCTTCACTGTTACCAAGCTGGGGGGTAAGGCGGTGCCCATTCTGATGCAGGTAGTTCCAGAGACCATGCTGTAAGAATTGAGGCCTGTTGTGCTGAGTTAATGAGTTTGAACTTGGACCTGAGAACTCTGGGGAGCCACTGAAGGAAAGGGCCTGGCAGGGATGAAGGGTCAGAGGCCCACCTGCCTTCCTCCTCTCCAGGCTCCACACACCATCCGCAAGGATGAGGCACATCAAAGAGAGAGATAGTGAAGGGGAACTGGGGGGGGCAGGCAGGGGAAGATGTCAAGAAGTGATCAAATCCAAATGCCATTCTACAGTTGGGGGTCCAGAGAAAGGAAGCCTCACGTGGCAAAGGAGTTGCAGAGATGGGCCGTGAATGAGGCCAGATCTTGCTCTGCCAGGCCACACACCTGGGTAGAACACAGTGCCCATTCCATCGGAGGCACTCCTCCTGACCCTGCCACCTACACAGGGACTAGGAAACCAGGAGTCCCTGGGAGGCCTGTGCCAGCAGGACTCAGGATATTTTAGCTTTAATCTCTAAAACACTGGATGTGCTCAGAATTGGAGGCTGGACTGCTTTCAGTGACAAAGCCTACAGCAGGGACAAGCTCCTAGACTTAAGATCAAGTGACTTTTATAGTCCAGAGAAAACCACATGCATCCAGGACAACTCTGGCAAATGAGAAGCACTGGGAGGAAGAGAGAAGCAAAGAGGGAAGAGGAAGGAAGAAGAAAAGAAAAGAAAGGGAGAAAGCAGGGTAACAGAACCTATGCAGGCAGCAATCTCCTCACTCACTTATCAGACATCGACTGCATGCCAGCTGTGAGCCAGGCACTAGGAATATAAGAGACTTTCTGCTTGGGGTTCATTGGGCTTCTTATATCTTGTTCGGAGTTTTCACCAGATTTTAAGTTTTCAGCCATTATTTCTTCAGTTATTTTTCTGTCCTCTCCTCTCTTTTCTCTCCTGTGGGAACCCCACTAACACATGTATTAGGCCACTTGAAGTTATCTCATAGCTCGTTGATGCTCCGTTCATTTTTTTTAAAGTCTTGCTTCTCTCTGTTTTTTTGGTTTTTTTGTGACCAGTAAGGGGATCGCAACCCTTGGCTTGGTGTCGCCCGCACCGCGCTCAGCAAGTGAACGCACCGGCCATCACTATATAGGATCCGAACCCGCGGCAGGAGCGCTGCTGCACTCCTAGCGCCGTACTCTCCTGAGTGAGCCACGGGGCTGGCCCTCTCTGTGTTTCATTTTGGTGAGTTTCTATTACTGTGTTTTCATGTTCTTTATCTTCTGCAGTGTCTCATCTGCTATTAATTCCATCCAGTACAATTTTTATCTCATACATTGTAGTTTTCATCTCTAGAAGATCTCTTTGTGTATTTCTTTGTATCTTCCATTTATCTTCTTAACATGCTTATATTTCCTTCTACCTTCTTGTACATATAGAAATATAGTTGTAATATATTAATTATGTAATATGTAAATATAATTAATATGTAATATATTAATTATATATAATTGGTAGATTATATCTACTGATTCTATCATCTGTATCATTTCTAGGTCAGTTTTGATCGATTGCTTTTTCTCTTTATTATGGGTCATATTTTCCTACTACTTTATATCCTGGTAATTATAGATCAGATGCTAGACATTGTGGATTTTATCTTGTTGGGTGCTTGATGTTCTTGTATTTAAAAATATATATATATATATTCGTGAGCTTTGTTCTGGAACAGAGCCAGGTTACCTGGAAACAGCTTGATCCTTTTGAGCCTTGCTTTTAAGCTTTCTTAGGCAGGACAAGAGTAGCCTTTAGTCTAGGGCTGATGTCCCTACTACTGAAGCAATACTCCCCTGAACACTCTACCCAGTACTCTTTAAATTAGGAGATTTCCACTCTGGCTGGTGAGAACACCATCTACTTCCAATTCTGTGGGAGCTTCAAGCGTTGTTATGCCTGCTCCTTTTGGGAGGAACTTTCCCAGCTTCAGATAGTTTACACACATGCACTGATCAGTTCTCAGCTGAGGAGTGGGGGGCCAAGCACATCAGGGAAGAACCATCTCCAAATCCCTAACCACCTCCTCTCCTGTGCACCAATTCCTCTCGCATCTTCCCTGAGGACTCTAGCCACCTTGACCTCCTGGACTCTCAGCTATAACTTCTCAACTCAGGTTGATGCCGGGCTCCACCTGTGCCTGCCTCTTGCTCTGTGGCCTGGAAACTCTCTCCAGGCTGTAAGCTGGGGCAATTACAGGGCTCACCACACTTCTTTTTCCTCTCTCAGGAATCACTGTCCCCCATTACCAATTGTCTAATGTCTGAAAACAGTTGTTGTCGTCGTCGTTTCTGGCTTTTTAGTTGTTTAAGGCAGGAGGGTAAATTTGGCCATTACACCATCTTAGCCGGAAACAGAAGTTTGTAAGAGATTTTTAACACTCCGTGCCCTCTACGCTGGGGAGAGACAGCCAAGCAAACGGACCATCGTGCAGCTCTGACAAGTCCCTGAAACAGGCCAGCAAGGGAGGCCTCAGCCACATGGGGCTTCTCTCAGATTATGAAGCGTTTCATGCTCTTTGCACATGCCGGTTGCTACGCTAGGATGCTGTTCCTGTCACAGCAGCCTGGCTTAGTCGTCCTCATCCTTCGGGTCTCAGCTGAAACAGCACCTCCTCAGGGAAGCCCTCCCTGATGCTGGCTGAGGTCAGCCCCAGCCTGGTATGTGGGCTGTGGTTCCTCATGCCTCCCCTTCAGAGCACTTGACACTGTCATTTGTAATTACTCGTTTATCTAATGTCTGTCCTCCCTTCGAGGCTGAAGCTCCATGGACAGTTTCACATCTGTCTTGTTCTCTAATACCTAGTTCAGGGCCCGACGCATAGAAAATGCTGAATACATAATTTTTCCTAAGCATAGGGAGGTCGTTCGGGGAGGGGGGATCTTGAGAACAAAGGTGCAGAAAAGGCAGCCATCTTCTCTGTCAGAGAGCAATGAAGAGGCACATTTGGCTAGAGAGAGAATTCATCCAAGGGAAAACAATGGGAGGGGGGCTGGATGTCAAGGGACCTGGAGGCCAGCCTGAGACACTTGGACATGATCTTAGGGGCAGTCATGAGCCACCAGACATTCCGAAGAATCACCACATGGCACAGGTTGGGGTCTCTGGGGAAAGCCTCTGGGGTAGAGAAGAGCTTGCAGAACATTTATGAGGGACTGCTGTTACGACCACTGTCTCTGGAAGGGAGGGGACAGAGGCAGGATTGGGCTGAGGGCAGCATTGAGCTATGATGCCATCTCAGTGGAAGCCTCAATCAGCTCTACAGGTAGTTCTGAAGATGAGATGACGCTTTGGAGCTGTCCCAAGTTGTGACAAGAGTGCTGGGCCTTTATCCGGCAGCCCCTGGAAGGAGGTGTAACCTTGGGCGAAGCAGTTTTCTTCCACCAAGGGCAACCCCCAATGAAGGTGACAGCTGGGGGCCACCTCCAGCAGCTCTTCCAGCAGCTGGGGCATAAGTTCTCCATTTCTGGAGACAAGTCCAGGCTTTCCAGCACATCACATGTACAAATAGCCCTTAAGGGGCAGTGTAGGGGCCAGGGAAGCCCACAGGAGGGGCAGCTAACCTAAGGGATCAGGGAAGGCTCCAATAGTATACAGAGTATCAGCCAGGACCTAAAGAATGATTAGGAATCAGCCAGTCAAGCAGGAAAGAGGCAAGAGTGTTTCAGAAGGGGGAACAGAATAGGAGAAGGCCCAGAGGCAAGAAGAGGCACAGGCCCTTTTGGCATGAGTGGAAGTAGATTTTCAGGAGGGAGGGAGTACAGATCTGGAAGGGCTGAGCAAATCTCTGAAGGAACTGGGCTGAATCCCAAAGGGAACAGGAAGCCGTCTGGGGGGTTAATCTGAGGAGTAAGATATGATCCATTTTCTCTCCTTTGCTTGACCTCTGCCTCAGCCGCTTCTGCCTCCTGTAGCATGTGGGAAAGACAGGACCCAGTTTGGAAGTACAGCATACACCCAAAAAACAACATATGAGAAGGAGGAGGTAGCCTTCTTTATCTGAGCCAGACTTCGGTCCTCCAAAGCCCAAGAAGATGATAAAAATGTGGCATCGGGGAGCTTAGTAATCCACCTGCATCTCAGGAGCCTCATCTGTAAAGAATAATCCCATCAGCTACCAAGCACTCCCATTGTGCCTATAAATTCTAAGGGTTCATGATGTTCCAGGAACTTTACATATAAATTATTTAATCCTCCCAACAAATTTATGAAGAAGGTACTATTTTTACAAATGAGGAGCTGGAAGTACAGAGAGGTTTAGTGATTTGCCCAAGGTCACACAGCTGGTGGATGGTAGAGCCAGGATGTAAAATATGCATTTATTTAAGATCTACCTCCTAGGGAGGTTGGGGGGATTGAATGGGCATGTGGTTAGTGTGTTCATTTCAAAATAAAGCCAAAACTGGTAACAGTGATAGTTTAGGGAAAAGATCTGTCTAGACAAAGTTTTTTTGGACAAGTATCACATATGATTAATTTTGGTGGATTCCCTCCTCTTCTTTTTCCTTAGCTCCTTCTGCAAATGAGTGTGTTCTGGGTTTGTTTGGCAATGTAACTGACACGAAATCTGGTTATTCTTAGATCTTTTCTTTCCTTCACAGACTGTGGGTGGGGTCTTCAAATCTCAAATGTAGTGTCCTTCTCAAATGGGCAAAAACCCAAGTTCAGCAGCTCATAGCCTGACAACATTAGATGAATTCCATTTTAAGTCTACTTTTTAAAGAATGCCAAAATATTAACATGATTGAAATGATCAGTGATTTTTAGCCTCCTCCTCTATACCCTTCTATATTTTCCATATTTTCTATAGTAAACAGGCTACAACAAAAAAATGAAAACATTATTTTAGAAATGAAAATATAATTACTAAATTTGTAATTATTTCTTGAGTAAAATTACCGTTAAATTTAGCGTACCAAATTTAATGATTTTATGAACACACTCAGTGCTAAGTAACATATTTTACATTCCCACATTGACCGAGCTGCTGTAGATCTGCAAAGGCTGCTTAAAAAATAAGTCATGGTTTGTATGAAATATCTAGAACAGACAAATTCATAGAGACAGAGAGTAGATTAGAGGTCACCTGGGGCTGGAGGGAGGACAATGGGAAGTTATTGCTTAATGGACAGAGTTTATGTTAGGCGTGAAAAAAAAGTTCTGGAAATAGGTTAATAGTGATGGTTGCAAAACACTGTGAATGTGATTAACACCACTGAATTGTACACTTAAAAAATAGTTAGCAGCTGGCAGGTTAGCTCAGTTGGTTAAAGCGTGGTGCTGATAACACCAAGGTCCACCGTTAGCTCGCTGTACTGGCCAGCAGCAAAAAAAAAAAAAAAGTAAAAGTGGCAAATTTTATTGTATATATATATCTTTACCTCAATTAAAAATAATAATAATAATAAGTGATGGCTCAGTTGAAGCAGAAGATGTGGTCCAGAGTGCCCATCCTCTGCTAGTCTTTGTCTCCTGCTGTCCAGGATGGGCCAATAAATAAAGAATACAATAGTGACCACTAGCATTCCCCAACTGCTGCCCAGAGAGGCAAATAACCTGCTCATCATCACCCACAGACAGGGACCCAGGCAGTCTCACTCCAGATGTCACACCCTGAGCCATTTTACTGCACTCCCCGATGACAAAGCTGCCTGTAGTCGATGTCCTATATGACATGAATAATCTCTACGTAACCCAGCCAGGAAGGTGCTGTTACCCCTATTTACAGACAAGAAATCTGACACTAGATTTTGCCGGTGGATGGCAAAGCTCTATTTGCAGACCCAGGCCTGGTGCATGCAAAGGCCAGAGGATGTGGAAATGACTGAAAGCACATTGCAAACAACCGTCGCAGTATTTAAGTTGGGTCAGGGAACCAAGGGAGCAGAGGCAGGAAAGGCTTGGAGGGGTTTTCGGGGAGGGCAGGAAGAATTTCTGAAATCGATTGTTTGGCTGCTTTGGGCTTCTGTCAAGCCAGGCTGGATCCTTGGAGGGTCCCGGTCCTTTTCAGTGAACGTTCATCAACTGGCCCGGAACCCAGCGTCCCGGACGGGCTCGCGGACACTTGCTCCACCCGGCCCGGCAGGACAGCGGACACTAGAGGACGAAGGGACGCTGCCAGGGCTCCCAGGAGAGGGAGGGCGGGGCCGAGGCAAGCGGACGCGCGGGGGCGGGGCGGGGCCATCTGGACGTCCGCTTGGGGGCGGGGCGTTTGCTAAGAGGGGCTCAGAGCAAAGCGCAACCCGCGCCTTTGTTGGAGCACTCGGGACACCGCCTCGGGACAGACGGGGTGGGGCGGCGCAGAGGCCCTCTGGGAGGTCCCCGGCACCATCTGCGAGCGGGTGAGCGCAGACTTGCACCCAGGGAAGCGCCGGGTTGTCCAGCTCAGTGACACGTCCAATGGTCCAGCTATCCTGCTCTCAGCTTCGGTGGGGACAGAAACATAGCGCCCAGGCACAGGACAGATGAACGCTTCTTCAGAGAGAAACATTGCAATCCCTTGTTTTACAGATAAGGAAACAGAGCTCGTAGAGAAGTAACTGACCCGAGGCCACAGAGCTGATCGGGACAGAGCAGAACACCTGCTCTCTACCGCATCACCACGCTTTGCATATTGAGGTTATTCCTTTATGTCTGCCCCCCCCCCCCCCGCC
>NW_007730992.1:168374-173508 GCF_000696425.1 Galeopterus variegatus | reverse complement strand
TCACAGAGCTCGCAGCGTTGGGCCGGTCCGGCACGCCTCACTCCGTTTCTGCGCCGGTTCCATTGGCTTTCCTGTCCTTTGTTGACTGGGCCGCTCGCCCGTTCCCGCAGCCGGGCTTGGGTGCTCTCAGGAGTCTTCCTCTGTGTCGGCCCTGAAACCTCGAACCTGCTGCCGCTTGTTTGTCGATGCAGGATCGTGTTGAAAGAATTATTCGCCTTTTGTTGCTCTTGGAAATGCAATTAATACTCTGGTATCACAGCGCACAGCTCTCAGGATCGCGCTGTCTCCTGGCACGGCCGCTCCAGACCCGTCGCCATCTTCTCTCGGTATTTTTTTTTTCTTAGACATCAAAGTTAAGTTGTTATTGATCTAAAATAACTGGTTATAACATAACATGCTTTTTGTAAACCTCGTGGTAACCATAACACAAAAACTTATAACATACATATTAGAGACTGGTAGGCAGCAGAAAGCATGCAAGGAGACCTCAACAGCCATGGGAATTCCCTGCCATGCTGCAGACACCACTGCCACATGGGTGGTCTACCGTCACTGCCACTACAGCCAATTCTGCCACAAGGGCATCTTACCACCACAACTGCAGCTGCCACTGCTGTGCAGGTAGCCCAGAGGTCACTCAACAGAATTGACAAAGGAGAGTCCCTAATGGAGTCTGAGGAAAGAGGTGAGAGAGTGCAGACCAGCCACTCAGTGGCCCAGCCCACTGAGGAAAATATTCTGCCACACACAGTAGCACACCTGGGAGTGGGAGGTATGTGTACAGTCCAAACAACTGCCTTGATCTGAAGAGAGACACATATGAAGCCCCCCTGAGAGTACAGAAACTAGGATACTCAAACAGAGAAAGAAAGAACATTCCCAAGCACCACCAATCCATCCCCCAACTGGGGGAACAAGGACCAAAAAGGAGCCTCTGCCCATAGGAAAGAGGAAAGAGAATGCCTACCCCCAAAAAGAAGAGACTTCGAACAACCAATCTAACATGTACACCTCAAAAAGCTAGAGAAACAAGAACAAACCATACTTCAGATCAGTAAAAGGAGGAAAAATAACATTAAGATCACAGCAGAAATAAATGAATTAGAGATTACAAAAATACAGAAGAAACAAGATCGATGAAACAAAGAGTTGGTTTCACAAAAAGACAAACAAAATGTATAACCATTACTAGATTAATGGAGGAAAAAGAGAAGACAAATAAATAAAATTGGAAATGAAAAAGGAGACATTACAACTGATGCCACAGAAATACAAAGAATCATAAGAGACTACTATGAACAACCACATGCAAATAAACCAGAAAACCTAGAAGAAATGGATAAATTCCTCAACTTATACAACTTACCAATTTTGAATCACAAAGAAGTAGAAAACCTAAACAAAATGATAACAAATAATGAGATTGAGGCCATAATAGAAAGTCTCCCAATAAAGAAAGCCCTGAGACCAGATGGCTTCACTGCTGAATTCTACCACACATTTAAAGAATGAAAACCAAATCTTCTCAAACCCTTTCAAAAAATTGAAGAGCAGAGAATACTTCCAATCTCATTCCGCACCACCAATCCATCCCCCAACTGGGGGAACAAGGACCAAAAAGGAGCCTCTGCCCATAGGAAAGAGGAAAGAGAATGCCTACCCCCAAAAAGAAGAGACTTTGAACAACCAATCTAACATGTACACCTCAAAAAGCTAGAGAAACAAGAACAAACCATACTTCAGATCAGTAAAAGGAGAAAAATAACATTAAGATCACAGCAGAAATAAATGAATTAGAGATTACAAAAATACAGAAGAAACAAGATCGATGAAACAAAGAGTTGGTTTCACAAAAAGACAAACAAAATGTATAACCATTACTAGATTAATGGAGGAAAAAGAGAAGACAAATAAATAAAATTGGAAATGAAAAAGGAGACATTACAACTGATGCCACAGAAATACAAAGAATCATAAGAGACTACTATGAACAACCACATGCAAATAAACCAGAAAACCTAGAAGAAATGGATAAATTCCTCAACTTATACAACTTACCAATTTTGAATCACAAAGAAGTAGAAAACCTAAACAAAATGATAACAAATAATGAGATTGAGGCCATAATAGTAAGTCTCCTAATAAAGAAAGCCCTGAGACCAGATGGCTTCACTGCTGAATTCTACCACACATTTAAAGAATGAAAACCAAATCTTCTCAAACCCTTTCAAGAAATTGAAGAGCAGAGAATACTTCCAATCTCATTCCATGAAGTCAAAATTAATCTAATACTAAAACTGGAAAAAGACACAACAAAAAGAAAATTATAGACCTATATACATAATGAACACAGATGTCAAATCCTCAATAAAATACTTGCAAACAGAATCCAACAACACATTAAAGAGATCAGGTCTTACAGTTAAGTCTTTAATTAATTTTGAGTTGATTTGGAGATATGGCAAGAGGTATGGGTCTATTTTCATTCTTCTACATAAGGTTACCTAGTTTTTCCAGAACCTTTTACTGAAGAGGCTGTCCTTTCCTCAGTGTATGTTCTTGGTACCTTTGTTGAAGATCAGTTGGTTGTAAGTACCTGGTTGATTTTCTGGATTCTCTATTCTGTTCCATTAATAAATGTGTCTGTTTTTTATGCCAGTATCATACCGTTTTTGTTACTATAACTTTGTAGTATACCTTCAAGTCAGGTAGTGTTATGCCTCCCATTTTATTTTATTTTTTGCTCAGGATTGCTTTGGCTATTTGGGGTATTTTCTTGTTCATATGAATTTTACTATTGTTTTTTCTATTTTTGTGAAGAATGTCATTGGTATTTTGATGGGGATTGCATTGAATCTGTAGGTTGCTATAAGTGGTATTGGACATTTTCACAGTGTTAATTCTTCCAATCCATAAACACAGAATGTCTTTCCATCTTTTGATGTCCTCTTAGTTTATTTCAGCAGTGATTTGTAGTTCTCATTGTAGGGATCTTTCACCTCTTCAGTTAAATTTATTCCTAGGTATTTTATTCTTTTGGTGGCTGTTGTAAATGGGCTTACTTTCTTGACTTAACTTTCTGACTTAATTTTCTGATTGTTCATTGTTTGTGTATAAGACCACTACTGATTTTTGTGTATTGATTTTGTATCCTGCAACTTTACTGATTTTATTTATGAGCTCTAGGAGTTTTTTAGTAGAGGTTATGGGTTTTTCTTCACAGAGGACCATGTCATCTGTGAAGAGAGATGATTTGACTTCATCTTCTTCAATTTGGATGCCCTTTATTTCTTTCTCTTGCCTGATTGCTTTGTCTAATACTTCCAATACTATGTTGAGTAGGAGAGGTGAGAATGGCCATCATTGTCTTGTTCCTGTTATTAAAGGCAAAGTTTTTAGTTTTTCCCCTTTCAGGATGATGTTGGTAGTGGGTTTGTCATACATGCATTTTATAGTGTTGAGATACTTTCCTTCTATACCTAATTTGTTGAGGGCCTTTAAAAAACATTTAAAAATTTTTTTTTCTGCATCCATTGAGACATATGATTTTTATCCTTGCTTTTGTTAATGTAATGTATCACAATTTTTGACTTGCATATATTGAACCATTCTTGCATACTTGAGATGAATCTCACTTGATCGTGGTCTATAATCTTTTTGATGTGCTGTTGTATTATGTTTGCTAATATGTTGTTGTGGATTTTTGCATCAATGTTCATCAAGAATATTGACTTGCAGCTTTCTTTTTTTGTGTGTTTTTGTTTGGTTTTGGTATCAGAGTGGTATTGGCCATATAGAAAGAATTTGGGAGAATGGCTCCTGTTTCAATTTTTTGGACTAGTTTGAAAAGGATTGTTATTAATTCTTTAAAGGTCTGGTAGAATTCAGCTGTGAAGCCATCTGGTCTTATGCTTTTCTTTGTTGGGAGACTATTGATTACTGTGTCAATCTCATTGCTTGTTATTGGTCTGTTCAGGTTTTGTATTTCTTCTTGGTTCAGTCTTGTACCTGAAACTATAAAAATTCTAGAAGAATACAGAGGAACCATGTCAGGATGTAGGAAAGGGCAAAGACTCCATGAATAAGACCCCAAAAGCACAAGTAACAAAAGAAAAAAAATAAGAAAATGGGATTATATCAAACTAAAAAGCTTCTTCACAGCAAATGAAAAAATCAACAGATTGCGAAGACAACCTACAGAATGAGAGAAAATATTTGGAAACCATATATCTGACAAAGGAATAATATCCAGAATATACAAGGAACTCAAACAACGTCATGGTAAAAATACAAATAATTCAATTAATAAATGGGTGAAGTAGCTGAAAAGACATTTGTCAAAGGAAGACATACAAATGGCCAACAGGGGTACATGAAAAAATGCTGAACATCACTAATCATCAGGGAAATGAAAATCAAAACCACATTGAAATATCATCTCACTCCAGCTAGACTGGCTATTATCAAAAAGACTGAAAATAACAAATGCTGGTGAGGATGTGGAGAAAAGGGAAATTTTCTCTTCTACACTGTTGGTGAAAATGTAAATTTGTTCAGCTATTGCAGAAAACAGCACGGAGGTTTCTCGAACAACTAGATAGACCCACCATATGATCCAGTAATCCAACTTCTGGGTATATTCCAAAGGATGGAAATCATCATGTCAAATGGATGCCCGAACTTCCATGTTCATTGCAGTTCTATTTACGATAGCCAAGATATGGAACTAACATACCTGTCTACTGAAAGATGAGTGGGTAAACAAAATGTAGTATATATACACAATGGAATACTACTCAGCAATAAAAAAAAGAATGAAATTCTTCCATCCACAGTGACACGGAAAAGCTTGGATAAAATTACATTAATTGAAATAGGCCAGGCATAGAAAGAGAAACAACACATGTCCTCACTCATAAGTGAGAGCTAATAAGGAAAGAAAAAGAAAGAAAGAAAGACCACCATAAAATGTTGAACTTTCAAAAGGAGAGAACAAACCTATAGTTACTAGAGGTGGGAATGGAGTAGGGCCAGGGAGACTAGGGAGTTATTGGATACGGGATAGAAGGAATAAGTACTATCTGTAATCATGAATGTGCTAATAATATTGATTTGATCATCACACACTGTACAC
>NW_007730992.1:148478-165018 GCF_000696425.1 Galeopterus variegatus | reverse complement strand
AGCCACAATGGGTCCATGCACACATCACTAACAAGAAAGATTAATAACAAAATTAAATTGACCCAACCCATACCGGAAACATGCGTCAAAAACACCCTTAGTACTGACAATGTCTTTTAAATAAACTAGTTAATTTTGATGTAATTAAACATGTCTTTTGAGAAACTCCAGGGAATTTACCAAAGCCATACTAAGCCGAAAGGTTAGACTGCTTAATTATGGGAAGCCTTGCCAAGCAACCAAAGATGAACAAATAAGAAATTCCACGGAGCCGTGCCACACACACAGGACCCCTCGTAGCCTGAAGAACAAGGGGTATCACTCCTCAGGCTCCCATGTCATTCCCTATAGCAGGATGGCCCACTGCACCAATGGAACAGAATAGAGAGCCCAGAAATAAATCCACACACTTACAGCCAACTTATATTCATCAAAGTTGCCAAGACAATACAGTGGAGTACATTCTCTTCAATAAATGATGCTGGGAAAAATGAGTATCCACATGCAGGAGATTGAAACTAGACCCCTATCTCTCACCATACACAAAAACCAACTCAAAATGGACTAAAGACCTAAATTTAAGACCTGAAACTTTGAAACTACTAGAAGAAAACATAGAGGAAATGCTACATGAAATGGGAGGGGCACCACTTTTTTGAGCAATACTACAAAGGCACAGACATCTAAAGAAAAATACATAAATTGAACTACATAAAACTGAAAATCTTCTGCACAGCAAGGGATAATATCAACAAAGGGAAGAAACAGCCTGCAGAATGGAAGAAAGTGTTTGCAAACTACACATTAGACAAGGGACAAATATCCAGAATATATAAGGAACTCAAACAACTCAACAACAACAAAAAACAAAGAACCTAATTAAAAAATGGTTAAAGAACCTGAACTGACCTTTCTCAAAATAAGACATACAAATGGCCAACAAGCACACGAAAAATGCTCTGAATTACTAATCATCAGGGAAATGCAAATTAAAACCACAATGAGATATCCCCAAAGGAAATGAAATCAGTATGCAAAGAGACACCTGTACTCCCATGTTTCTTATAGCACTATTTGCAATAGCCAAGAGATGGAATCAACATAAATGCCCATCAGTAGATGAATGGATAAAAAAACAAACAAAACACCAAAAAAACTGTGATACACACACACACATACACACACAAGGGAGTACTNAAATAAATGGAAAGATATTACATGTTCTTGAGTTGGAAGAATTACCATCATTGAAATGTCCATATTACCCAAAGCAATCTATACATTCAACCCAATTGTTACCAAAATACCAATGGCATTCTTCACAGAAATAGAAATCACAATCTTAAAATTTGTATGGAACCACAAAAGACCCCTAACAGCTAAAGCAATCTTGAACAAAAGAACAAAGTTGTAGGCATCATACTTCCTGATTTCAAAATGTACTATAAATCTATACTAACCAAAAAAGCATGGTACTGACATGAAAACAGACAGACCAATGTGTNTTTGTTTGGTTTTGGTATCAGAGTGGTATTGGCCATATAGAAAGAATTTGGGAGAATGGCTCCTGTTTCAATTTTTTGGACTAGTTTGAAAAGGATTGTTATTAATTCTTTAAAGGTCTGGTAGAATTCAGCTGTGAAGCCATCTGGTCTTATGCTTTTCTTTGTTGGGAGACTATTGATTACTGTGTCAATCTCATTGCTTGTTATTGGTCTGTTCAGGTTTTGTATTTCTTCTTGGTTCAGTCTTGTACCTGAAACTATAAAAATTCTAGAAGAATACAGAGGAACCATGTCAGGATGTAGGAAAGGGCAAAGACTCCATGAATAAGACCCCAAAAGCACAAGTAACAAAAGAAAAAAAATAAGAAAATGGGATTATATCAAACTAAAAAGCTTCTTCACAGCAAATGAAAAAATCAACAGAGTGCAAAGACAACCTACAGCATGAGAGAAAATATTTGGAAACCATATATCTGACAAAGGAATAATATCCACAATATACAAGGAACTCAAACAACATCACAGTAAAAATACAAATAATTCAATTAATAAATGGGTGAAGTAGCTGAAAAGACATTTGTCAAAGGAAGACATACAAATGGCCAACAGGGGTACATGAAAAAATGCAGAACATCACTAATCATCAGGGAAATGAAAATCAAAACCACATTGAAATATCATCTCACTCCAGCTAGAGTGCTATTATCAAAAAGACTGAGAGTAACAAATGCTAGTGAGGATGTGGAGAAAAGGGAAATTTTCTCTTCTACACTGTTGGTGGAACTGTAAATTTGTTCAGCTATTGCAGAAAACAGCACGGAGGTTTCTCAAACAACTAGATAGACCCACCATATGATCCAGTAATCCAACTTCTGGGTATATTTCAAAGGATGGAAATCATCATGTCAAATGGATGCCCGAACTTCCATGTTCATTGCAGTTCTATTTACGATAGCCAAGATATGGAACTAACATACCTGTCTACTGAAAGATGAGTGGGTAAACAAAATGTAGTATATATACACAATGGGATACTACTCAGCAATAAAAAAGAAGAATGAAATTCTTCCATCCACAGTGACACAGAAAAGCTTGGATAAAATTACATTAATTGAAATAGGCCAGGCACAGAAAGAGAAACACCACATGTCCTCACTCATAAGTGAGAGTTAATAAGGAAAGAAAAAGAAAGAAAGACCACCATAAAATGTTGAACTTTCAAAAGGAGAGAACAAACCTATAGTTACTAGAGATGGGACTGGAGTAGGGCCAGGGAGACTAGGGAGTTATTGGGTATGGGATACAAGGAATGAGTACTATCTGTAATCATGAATGTGCTAATAATATTGATTTGATCATCACACACTGTACACAAATACTGAGTCAACTCTGCACTCTGTAAATATGCATAAACAATTACATTTCAATTGAAAAATAAATTTAATAAAAGGGAGATTCTTCATCATGTTCAAGTGGGATTCATCCCAGAGGTGCAAGGATGGTTCAGCATATGCAAATCAATAAATGTGATACACCACATCAACAGAATGAAGGGAAAGGAAACATGATCATATCAATAGATGCAGAGAAAGCATTTGATAAAATCCAACACCTCCTCATGATAAAAACACTCAGTAAATTAGGTGTAGAAAGAATGTACCTCAATGTAACAAAGACCACATATAAAAAACCGATGGCTAATATCATACTAAATGGACAAAAATTGGATTATTTCCTTTAAGATCTGGAACAAGATAAGGATGCCTACTTTCCCCACTTTTATTCGATATAGTATTGAATGTTCTAGCCAGAGCAATGTGGCAAGAGAAAGCAATAAAGGGAACCCAAATTGGAAAGGAGGAAGTCAAACTGTATTTGTAGATGACATGATCCTGTATATAGAGAATGCTAAAGACTCCATCAAAAAATTATTGGAACTAATAAATGAATTCAGTACAGTTGCAGGAAACAAAATCACTACACAAAAATCAGTAGCTTTCCTATACACAAATAATGAAATAGCTGAAGAAGAAATCAGGAAAACAATCCCTTTCACAATAGCTACCAAAAAATAGAAATACTAGGAGTAAATTTAACCAAGGAGGTCAAAGACTTCTACAATGAAAAACATAAAACATTGGTTAAAAAAAAAACTGAAGAGGACAATAATCATGAATGTGCTAATAATATTGATTTGATCATCACACACTGTACACAAATACTGAGTCAACTCTGCACTCTGTAAATATGCATAAACAATTACATTTCAATTGAAAAATAAATTTAATAAAAGGGAGATTCTTCATCATGTTCAAGTGGGATTCATCCCAGAGGTGCAAGGATGGTTTAGCATATGCAAATCAATAAATGTGATACACCACATCAACAGAATGAAGGGAAAGGAAACATGATCATATCAATAGATGCAGAGAAAGCATTTGATAAAATCCAACACCTCCTCATGATAAAAACACTCAGTAAATTAGGTGTAGAAAGAATGTACCCCAATGTAATAAAGACCACATATAACAAACCCACAGCTAGTATCATACTAAATGGACAAAAATTGGATTATTTCCTTTAAGATCTGGAACAAGATAAGGATGCCTACTTTCCCCACTTTTATTCAATATAGTATCGAATGTTCTAGCCAGAGCAATGTGGCAAAAGAAAGCAATAAAGGGAACCCAAATTGGGAAGAAGGAAGTCAAACTGTATTTGTAGATGACATGATCCTGTATATAGAGAATGCTAAAGACTCCATCAAAAAATTATTGGAACTAATAAATGAATTCAGTATAGTTGCAGGAAACAAAATCACTACACAAAAATCAGTAGCCTTCCTATACACAAATAATGAAATAGTTGAAGAAGAAATCAAGAAAACAATCCCTTTCACAATAGCTACCAAAAAATAGAAATGCTAGGAGTAAATTTAACCAAGGAGGTCAAAGACTTCTACAATGAAAAACATAAAACACTGGTTAAAAAAAAACTGAAGAGGACACTCACCATACACAAAAACCAACTCAAAATGGACTAAAGACCTAAATTTAAGACCTGAAACTTTGAAACTACTAGAAGAAAACATAGAGGAAATGCTACATGAAATGGGAGGGGCACCACTTTTTTGAGCAATACTACAAAGGCACAGACATCTAAAGAAAAATACATAAATTGAACTACATAAAACTGAAAATCTTCTGCACAGCAAGGGATAATATCAACAAAGGGAAGAAACAGCCTGCAGAATGGAAGAAAGTGTTTGCAAACTACACATTAGACAAGGGACAAATATCCAGAATATATAAGGAACTCAAACAACTCAACAACAACAAAAAACAAAGAACCTAATTAAAAAATGGTTAAAGAACCTGAACTGACCTTTCTCAAAATAAGACATACAAATGGCCAACAAGCACACGAAAAATGCTCTGAATTACTAATCATCAGGGAAATGCAAATTAAAACCACAATGAGATATCCCCAAAGGAAATGAAATCAGTATGCAAAGAGACACCTGTACTCCCATGTTTCTTATAGCACTATTTGCAATAGCCAAGAGATGGAATCAACATAAATGCCCATCAGTAGATGAATGGATAAAAAAACAAACAAAACACCAAAAAAACTGTGATACACACACACACATACACACACAAGGGAGTACTGTTCAGCTATAAATAGAAATTATACCCTATCATTTGCAGCAACATGTATAGAACTGGGAACTATCGCGTTAAGTGAAGTCAGGCATAGAAAGACAAATACTCCATGATCTAACTCATATATGGAATCTAAAAAAAATGTGGTTGTCATAGAAGTAGAGAGTAGAATACTAGTTACCAGAGGCTGGGAGGGAATGGGGGTGGGTGGGGGAAGAAGAAGTGGTGGACTAATGGATAGAAAACTATGCTATGAACCCTACATGAATAATTGTGGAGTATATGCATTTATTAAAACAACACACCATACCCCACAAAGATGTACAAGTAAATATTAAAAGAAGAGAAGTGAAATTGTGTATATTGCTTTATTAATTTTAGTTCTGCTTTTTTCTTTTTTCCTTATATAGGATAACTTCAAATATTAATTAACTATTTAAAAATCAATATCTTATAAAGAGAAAATTGCTTTCATATGTTACTTTATAGTGTTTTACTATACACAGCATTTTGGTTTAAATGAAGAAATGTTAACAGTTTTAAATGAAAACTAAACCTTATTCATGGCTTATATACCGCATGCTCAGCAATCTTGCCTACTGTGTGGCAAAAGAAAAAACACATTAATAAAGCAGTTTATCATCCACTCATTCTCCAAAATTTCTTTAAGATGAGGTTCATTTAATTCTTCTAATGAGCAACTTATGCTCTCCATTTGTTTTTGTGTCAGCTTTTTTTCGTTACACATGATTTTGAAATGTTGGCATTCAGAAAATTTTAAATTTCCACTTAGAAATTGTTTATTTCATGATTAAAACAGTGGTTTATCATGCATTCATACTGATTGTGTATATTTATTTACTTCTTTAGTCTTCTAGTAGAAGCTGAAGGCACAGATTTTTAAAATCTTTCTTTTCCTTCCTAGCACCTTCAATGTGCATGATGTGTATTTCATTGTCTCTTGCTGTTCCCTATGTAAACTATGTCTCTGAGCCTAGCCCTCAAGTAAAATATAGTTGAAATGTTTAGGGTCACTGAATGGATTTTTGTTATAGGTGAAAGTCCCTTTCTAGCATCTGTACTCTTCAAGAAGAAAGTGGACCAATTTCCCAGTGGGGGTCCCCTCGTATGTAATATGCTCAGTGATTTGCCAGATGCCAGACCTGAAAAAGAACCCATTTGCTATTAGGACTACCAATAAATTGGTCTTTGGGATGGTGTTGAAACATAATTCCAAGACATTCAGAAAAAGAGGGAGAATATAATATAATAAGGTTAATGAATGCAAGCAACATGACAAATGTAAAAATAAGCCAAGTATACAGAATAACTTTTGTAAAGTAAAAAGCAACCAAGAAATGTGTTGTTTTCCACACACAGCACATTTTAAAGCTTTAGGATATACGTAATGCTTCAGGAAATAAGGCGTGAAGGAACTGCCGATTGTTCTTTCCGTGAAGTAATTTATAATTATTTTGCTAAATGTTGTAATTGCATAATTACATGTAAGTAGGGTCAGTTATTTCTTTACTTAACGTGGAATGTGGTTCCAAGTACTGTTGAGAGGAGCCTTGGGTTTAGAATCAGAAGACGTAGGTTTAAAACTTAGCTTTGACTCTTACCAGCTGTGTGAGCTTGAGTCTGAAAGGGTTAAGGTTAAGGTTAGGAACTTTCTTTTCTGTGTTATTGAGAGGATTTAACAGAAAACAAATTCATGTTAGGAACTTGGCACAGAATATGAGTACAATGAATATCAATTGTCACTTTTATACCCCCCTTCTCTATTAGAAAAAAATACATTTGATTTACTTTCTCAGGGTGGAAGCTAATAGAGAACAGTTGATATATAACTGGAATAAACTATATGGCTGATAGATTTCAGTGCTCTAGACAGATGGAGTTGAACCATTGGAAGGGGTTTAAATGAAGCAGAAACTGTCTGCTCTGAAAAACCAAGAAATCACAGTTACTTAAGAAACAGTAATGTTTAGACATTTAGTGAATTGCAAAATAATATTAACATGGGATTTAAATACAAGTTAGAACAGCTGAGAGAGAGGGAACAAAAGAGTGTTAAGGCAGTCCAGGTATAAAGAAAGACCCATGCTGATTTCTAATATTAAAAGTCCTTAAAATTTAAAGGACTTTTTTCTCTCCTTATTTACTACTTTAATAGGATATAATTTATTATGTCTAAAAAGTTCAATAGATTTTAGTGATTTGGGAGTCTAATATTTGGTTGTTTAAAAATAAGCTTTATATGATGGTTATCCTGGCTTTCTGCAATTTTTATGTTTTTTTTTGGCTCTTGTAATAAGAAGAACTACATGGATTCAAGAAAAGGGAATGGTACACCATGGGAATTTAAAAAATATGATCAAAAAGTGAAAAGTAATTTTTTAACAATAATGGTGATAATATCATACTTTTCAATAATAACAAGTCTATTATAGGGTATTGTGATTACCTCACTTTGCAGTAGAAATAGATTAAGGATATTGAAAACATGAGTAAATAGTTGTATATAAAATGTATGAGAGTTTGCCTCATGGGATATGGCAGAAATAGTAACAACTGTGAGAGGCATTTGTAATATAATTGGAGGAAAAAATGAACTTTGAATCCCTAGAGACTTTTTCAAAACCTAACTCTAAATGGACAAAGGACTTGGATAAACATCTCTCTAAAGAAGACATACCAATGATCAATATGTATGTGAAAAGTTGATGAAGAACACTAATCATCGGGGAAATGCAAATCAAAACCACAATGAGACAGCATCTCATACCTTTTAGGATGACTGTTAGCAAAAATACAAACAACAACAAGTATTGACAAGGATGTAGAAAAATTGAAAAGCTTGTACATTGTTAGTGGGAATATAAAATGGTGACACTGCTACGGTAAACAGTATGGAGATTCCTCACAAAATTAAAAGTAGAACTTTCATGTGATCTGGCACTCTCACTTCTGGGTATTTATCCAAAAGAATTGGAATAAGAATCTTGAGGAGATATTTACACTCCCATGTTCATTGCAGCATTACTCACAATAGCCAAGGTCTGGAAACAATCTAAAAGCCCATCTATGCATGAATTAAAAAATAAAATGTGGTATATGTTCTAGGGACTGTGGGAAAGGAGAAAGGGAGAATTGCTGTTCAAGGAGTATAAAGTTTTAGTTGTGCGAAATAATAAAGTTCTAGAGATCTGCTGTATAACATTGTGCCTATAGTTAACAGTACTGTATTTTACACTTAAAAATTTAACAGGGTAGATCTTATGTTAAGTGTTCTTACCACAATAAAAATATACATATGTGTGTGTGTGTGTGTGTGTGTATACACACACATATATGCATACACTTTTTTTTTTTTTAAATTAGTCTGAACCAGCCTAATGTTTCAGGGATTTTCATATGGTTTCTCCATAAATTTGCAGAAATTATGATTCATTTATACATTTGCTTAAAGTTTCTCTTAATTATAACAATAATATATAATGTTGAGATTTTGAAAAATACATAAAAGCATAAAGAAGAAAATGAAAATAATTGATAGTTCTACATTCCATTTGTAGTTAGTGCTGACATTTTGGTGCTTTCAATCTTGATTTGTATTTGAGTGTGCATTAACGAAAGTGGAATCATATTGTGTATATTTATCTTGGAACCGCCTTTTCCTCAATTATCATCATATCATAAGCAATTTCCATGCTATTAAATGTTCTTTAAAACATTTTTGGTTGTATAATAATTTACTACATGTGTCAACCATAATGTATTTGACCATTTCCCAATTATTTGATATTTAGTTGTTTTCTTCCCCTTCCCTTTATAAATAACTGTAATAGAAGTCCTCAGACAAAATTGTTTTTCTTCATTAAAGATTCCCAGAAGTGAAATTGCTGAGTCAAAAGGTATGAAAAATGTTAAGGCTCTTAATAAAAATTACAAAATTGCTTTCTAAAATAAAAATCTTAAATCTGTTACTTACTCTTGTAACCTCTCAGCTCTCAGAGATACTCCAACTATGAAAATGCATTTTTTTTTTTTTTTTCTGACCGGTAAGGGGATTCCACGCTCAGCCAGTGAGCGCACTGGCCATCCCTATATAGGACCCAAACCCGCAGCCTCAGCGCTACCAGCGCTGCACTCTCGCACTCTCCCTAGTGAGCCACGGGGCCAGCTGTGGTGTTAAAAGACTAAAATTGGACAAAATGTAACTGTTTATATATACTGAACAGCAGGAGATACAGGATTGTGATTCCCTGAGAGTAGAAAAACACGTGAATTCCAGCCACGTTCAGAATGCACTTTCTGGAGGTCAGTGCATAGTTGTGAAGCTCAAGCAAAAGATGAGAATCTAGTTAAGAAAGTAGAATTCTGAATTTGGGTTGCTTTAGTAGCTGGCATTTGCAGGGAACAGCCCCAGAAAGGAGGAAGCAGCAAAGATAGGGAACTGAGACGTCTGAATTGGGGATCCCCATGTGATCCTTAGTCCTTGGCTGGTAGCTAACCTGCACATGCATAGGGAAAAACATTATGAGGCCCTGTGGAGAAATGCTGCTCCAGGACTGAGAGATGAATGGAAATGTAGGAAGGCATGCAGTGCTAGGAGATAGTGTGTGATGGCACAACAAACATGGAAGAAACCACTGAAGACTTCAGACATTTGTTGAGAACCCCAAACACCCACACCTTAGAAATAAGGACCACAATCTAAAGTAAAGGCCCTGGATGGACTAAGGACAAAACCGGTACAAAACTGTTTATAGTTGCTGTATTTATAATTGCCCAAACCTGAATCAACCAAATGTTCTTTGATGGCCGGATAGATAGATGAACTGTGGTACATCCATACAGTAAAATATTTCTCAGCAGTAAAAATAAACAAACTGTTGTTACATGTTACAATATTGTTATGAACTGAATTCTGTTCTGCAAAGTTCCATGTATTGGAAACTTAACTCCACTGTGACAGTTTTAAGAGGGTAGGAAATCCTTTATGGTAATTGAAAAGTGGGGTCTTGAAGGGGTGATTAGATTGTGAGGACCATGCCCTAGTGAATGGATGAATCCATTGATGATTTAATGGTAGTCATGGGTGTGGTTCTGATGGCTTTAAAACTAGAGCCAGTGAGGAGGTTAGTCTCTCTCTGTTCCTGCCATTTCTGCCATGTGACACCCTGCATTGCTGTAGAGTCATTACCATGAACAAGACCTTCATTAGATCTGTTCTCTCAACTGTGGACTTCTCAGGCTCCAAAATTGTAAGCAATAAAAATTGTTTCTTTAAAAATTACCAAGTTTCAGGTATTTCTGTTATAAGCAACAAAAACAGATTAATACAAAAATCAAAAATTAAAGAAATCATTCTCAAAAGGACACATAATGTATGGTTCTGCTTATATGACAATCTCAAAAAGAAAACACTTGTACAATCAGGAACAGATTAGTGGTTGCCAAGGTTGGGTAGAAAAGTGTAGATACTAAGGAATAGCACAAGGAAATTCTGGGGGTGATCAAACTGTCCTGTATTCTGACTGTGTTGGTGCATATATGAATATTTATATGTGTTAAAATTCATAGGACTTTACTTTAAAAATCAGTTTATTATATTGTAATAAAACAAATAAAATGAAACAAAAATTGTGTGTGTATGTGTATATATATATACATACACACTCTCTATCTCTCTCTATATATAAACTATATATGTATCCACTAAATATATACCCACTATTTCTACAGTGTGTGTTACATATAAACTATATATGTAACTATATATATAGCTACATAGGTAAACTGTATATACAACTATATATATAAACTAAATATATCCACTACATATATATATATATATATATATATAAACTTCTTAAAGGAAAACATGTACATAATAAAAAAGCAGATGAGACTACTCAGTGGATAAATAAAATTTTTGAAAAAGGAACTAAATAAAAATTCCTGTTATAATATTGGAAATAAAAAAAATTAATGAAAGGGCTTATGGGCTTGAAGTTAAATTAATATAAATTATCCAATTAGAAGAAAATGGGGAAAATATTGAAAAAAAATGCTTAGCCTCAGCTTTCTGTGGAGCAATATCAAACAATCTAGCATATATATTTTAGAGTTCCAGTAAAGGAGGAAAGAGAGAGGGCATAACAAAAATGTCCAAAGACAAAATGGTCAAAATATTTCTAAATTTGGTGAAATTCACCAAATTATATTTTCAAAAAGATAATTGAAGGGTAAGCAGGGTAAATACAAAGAAAATCAACACGTGGTGAATCTGCTAAAAACCAATCATAAAGAAGTATCTTGATGTCAGCCCCTGCAAAAGGAAGAAAAGAAATTACAGATTACATCTCATAAGAAACAGTGTAGGTCAGAGTCAGTAGAATTACATATTTGAAGTGCTAAAATAAATAAATAAATAAAGGTTTCAAATTGGAAGTGAAATAAATATATGTCCATATTAACAAAAGCTGAGCATTTGTTTTTTTTTTTTTTTTGGCCAGCTGATGTGAATTATAAGAATTGATCAAATAAGTTTTCATGCTGAAAGAAAGCAATACCAGATAGAAATATAGTTGAATAAGAAGAAATAAAGAACATTAGAAATAGTCAATATGTGTGTAAATAAAATGACAATAATTTTTATCTTAGTTTCTCTAAAAGGCAAGTAATTACTTAGTACAAAGATAAATGGTTGTGAGGGCTTTATAACATGAATAGAAGAAAAATATGGTAAAATATAAACAGTAGCAAAAAAGCTGTGGGCAGAGATTTAAAAAGTAAACTATCATGTTTGTACATTTTTCATGAAATGTTACATTATTCTAAGCAGACTGTCATAGTTAAGGATGTATATTACAATACTAAAGCAACCAATACAATTATATGAAGAGTAATAGACAAACAATAATACAAAAAATAAAAAATGAATACTAAAATATAGAAGGAAAAGGAAAAACAGAGAAACAAAAGTAAATGACATAAATATGAAATACTAGCTAGATAGTACACTTAAAACCAACAGTATAGGGGCCAGCCTATGGCTCACTTAGGAGAGTGTGGTACTGATAATACCAAGGCAACGGGTTCGGATCCCTATATAGGGATGGCCGGTTCGCTCACTTGGGAGAGCGTGGTGTTGACAACACCAAGTCAAGGGTTAAGATCCCCTTACCGGTCATCTTTAAAAAACAAACAAACAAACGAACAAACAAAAAAACCCAACAGAATATATATACTTTCTAGGAGAGATGCACTTTACACTTAAAAAGACACAGATAGTATAAGACAAAAATTTTGGAAAATGATATATCCTATAAACAGTAACCTGAAGAAAGTTTAACATCAGACAAAGTGTACTTCAAGACAAGGAATATTACCCAGAGACAAGGAATATTTAATAATGGTATAAGTGGCAATTTGCCAATCATATGTGACAATCCTAAATTCATATGCATGTGATAACAGAGCCTTGAAATACATGTAGCAATGAATGACAGGGCTAAAAGGAGAAATTTCAGAACCATAATCATCATTGGATATTTTTATATACCTCTCTCAGTAATTTATATAAAAGTAGAAGAATGAATAGAAGAGATATAAACTCTACCAACTAACTTTACCCAATTCATATTGATATTCCCAAACTACAAAATACATATTCTTTCAAATATACATGTAATATTCACCAAGACGGACATATCCTGAGCCTTAAAATTAGTCTCTTAAAATAAGTAAATCTAAAGGACTTAAATCTTACAGACTATGTGAGATTTAAATTAAATAGGAAATTAAATTAGAAATAATATAATAATAATATACCTAGAAAATCATCATGCATTTACAAATTAAACAACATACACATAAACAATAATGGATCAAAGAAAAATTAAAATTAAACCTAGGAAATATTTTGAATTAAAAATAATGAGAACTCAACATATCAAAATTTGGGGGGTGCAGCTATTACATGATATGGCAGTAAATGCATAAATTTAAATTCTACATTAGAAAAGAATATAGGTTTAAAATTAATGATCTAAGTTCTACCTCAATATATTAGAAAAAGAGAGAAAATTAAGCCCAAAATAAATTGATAGAAAATAATTCAGATAAGAGCAGAAATCTATGAAATATAAAAACAAAGAAAAACGGAGAAATAAACATGGCTAAGAGAAGTTTCTTTGAAGAAATTAATAAAATTAATAAACACCTAGTAAGACTAAACAAGAAAGAAAGAGAGAAAAGAAGCTGTTAATTTTAAGACTAAAATATTGGATCTTATTTCAGATCCTACAGATAATAAAATAAAAATAAAGGAATATTATTAACATTTTTTTGCTAATAAATGTGACAACTTTTTGTAATGGAAAATTTCATAAACAGAAAAGAACTTAATGCAATTAAAATAATAGAAAATAGAAAATATCATAAAGAAAGCTCTAGCCTAGGTGGCTTAACCAGTAAATTTTTTGAATATTTAAAGAATAAATTATGCCAATGTGACCCAAATCCTTTAAGAAAATTGATGGTGGTGTATCAGGAGTAATGTCGGCAAGATGGCCAACTGGAAGCTCCTATCCCTCTTCCCCATCAACAAAAATAAAACAAAACAATAACTAAAGAACTATATTTTGACCAAAATAACTAAATGAGAGCTTTGGAGAAAAGCAAGGAAACAGCTGAAATCCCATAGAGCATAGAAACTCAGAATGGCCACATAAAGAAGGAAAAGAAACACCTCACCTCTCCCACCCCTTTCCCCTACTTGGGATCAGTTAAGATCAAGGACAGACTTCTTCATTCACAGAAAAGGCCAAACTGCCACAGTGCCCTTCCTACCTAGACCTGCACTAGCTCCATGCTGTCTGAGCTGCTGAGGAGCTCTACCTCTTCAAGGAGTGGTCATCGCTGTGCTGCTCCTTGACCCCTGGGGCCGAAGCCATAGCAGAGTCTTGCCATTCCTGGGTCCTTGCTCCTGTTGTGTCCAGTCTTACAGAGCCTAGGCTGCTGTTATGTTCCGCTGTCCCAGGGGCCAGAGGAACCATTGCATGTTACCTCATTCCCTGGATCCTGAATTGCCATTATGACTTGTCAGTTCTAGGTCCGAAATTGCAGCTGTGCCCTGTTCCCTGGAGCCAAAGTCTCCAGAGAACCTTTCCTTCTTCCCTAGAACGGTGTCAGTGCTGCTCTCTACCTCCCAAAGACAAAAGTACAGCCAATCCCAGCCCTCTGGGCCTAAGCTGCTGAGGTGTGCCTCAGAGGAACAGATCTCAGCTTAGTAAAAGAACTGCAACAGATCATGCTTTGGAAAGTGAACCAACCTTTACTTCAAGAGCCAGGTGCTACAGTAGTTTCATAAGACACTGAGCCCAGTAGGTCAGCTCCACAGCTGGTCTGAGCACCTGTGCCCTGAATCCTAGTGCCGCTATGGCTGACTGTGGGCCTTGTAGACACAATACTGAGATAAATACCCTAAAGTAAGACTCCCTACTGTGAGGAAGACAAAAACAGAGAAACTTGTATTAGTCCATTTCTGTTATTTATAACAGAATACCTGAAACTGAAAGTAAAGGGATTGAAGAAGTTATTACTTGGTAAACAAGTGAAAGCAGGGGTGGCTATATTTATATCTGATAAAATAGACTTCAAAACAAAAACTGTTACAAGAGACAAAGAAATTTATTATTTCATGATAAAGTGGTCAATTCATCAGAAGGATATAACAATTGCAAATATACATATGTACCCAACATTGAAGCACCTAAATACATAAATCAAATATTAATGAATATGAAAGGAGGAGAAACAGATAGCAATACAATAATAGTAAGGAACTTCATTACCCCTCTTTCAACCAGAGGAAAAATTAATAAGGAAATACTGAGCTTGAATTGTACTTTTGATCAAATGGACATGACAGACATATACAGAAATTTCTGTCCAACAGCAGCAGAATACACATTTATCTCTAATGTACATGGAACATTATCCACCAGACTATATGTTAGGCCACAAAACAAATCTCAAATTTAAGAAGGTTGAATCATATCTAGTATCATTTCATACTACAATGGCATGAAACTAAAATTAAAAACATAAGGAATCTTGAGAAATTCATAAATAAGTGGAAATTAAACAACATGCTTCTGAATAACCAATGGGTCAAATAAGAAATCCAAAGGAAAATTAAGAAATATCTTGAGACAAATTATAATGAAAACATAACATATCAAAACCTGGGATGCAGCAAAAGCAGTTCTAAGTGGAAAGTTTATTTATAACAATAAATACCTTCAATAAAAAGAAGAAAGATCTCAAATAATATACCTCAAAGGACTAGAAAAAAGCAAACAATCTAAACTCAAATTTAGCAGATGAGAAATAATAAATATCAGAACAGAAAAGCCATAGAATCAGTAAAATTAAGAGGTAGTTTTTATGAAAAAATAAACAAAATTGACTAACCTTTAGCCAAACTAAGAAAAAAGAGAAGAGACTCAAATAAGATCAGAAATAAAAGTGAAAAAATTACAACAGACGCCTCAGAAATAAAGAGGATCATAGGAAATGATTACGAACGATTATATGCCAACAATTTAATAACCTTGATAAAATGGATAAATTTCCTAGAAAATATAATGTACTAATATTGAATCAGAAAGAAATAGAAAGCCTGAACAGACCAATAACAAAGAAATAGAAGAAGTAATTAAAAACGTCCCAACAATGAAAAGTCCAGGACCAAATGGCTTCATGGCTGAATTCCACCAAACATTCAAAGAAGAATCAATATTAATATTTCTTAAACTATTCCAGAAAGTAGAGCTAGAGGGAATAATTCCAAACAAATTTTATGAGGCCAACATCACCTTGCCACCTAAGCCAGAAAAATGCATCACAAAAAACTAAACCCCAAAACAAACAATTACAGGTCAATTTCTCTGACGAACATTAATGCAAAAATCCTCAATAAAATATTAACACACCAAACTCAACAACACATCAAAAAGATGACAGTCTGGCCAATTAGCTCAATTGGTTAGAGCATGCTGTTGATAACACCAAGGTTCAGGGTTTGATCCCTGTACTGGCCAGTCACCAAACAAACAAACAAACAAACAAACAAAGAAAAACATTAACAACAAAAAGATTAGACATTATGACCAAATAGGATTTATCCCTGGCATGCAAGACTGGCTCAACATATGCAAATCTATCGATACGATATATCACATTAACAATAAAATTTAAAAAACACATGATCATTTCAATTGACATAAAAAAAAACCCACTTTATAAAGTTTATATTTCTTTTTTTTTTTTTTTTTTTTTTTTTTTTTTTTTTTT